>NC_090376.1:44624386-44719386 GCF_036365525.1 Heterodontus francisci | reverse complement strand
GTTTGATAAGGTTCCCCACGGTAGGCTATTGCAGAAAATACGGAAGTATGGGGTTGAAGGTGATTTAGAGCTTTGGATCAGAAATTGGCTAGCTGAAAGAAGACAGAGGGTGGTGGTTGATGGCAAATGTTCATCCTGGAGTTTAGTTACTAGTGGTGTACCGCAAGGTTCTGTTTTGGGGCCACTGCTGTTTGTCATTTTTATAAATGACCTGGAAGAGGGTGTAGAAGGGTGGGTTAGTAAATTTGCGGATGACACGAAGGTCGGTGGAGTTGTGGATAGTGTCGAAGGGTGTTGTAGGGTACAGAGGGACATAGATAGGCTGCAGAGCTGGGCTGAGAGATGGCAAATGGAGTTTAATGCGGAGAAATGTGAGGTGATTCACTTTGGAAGGAGTAACAGCAATGCAGAGTACTGGGCTAATGGGAAGATTCTTGGTAATGTAGATGAACAGAGAGATCTTGGTGTCCAGGTACATAAATCCCTGCAGGTTGCTACCCAGGTTAATAGGGCTGTTAAGAAGGCATATGGTGTGTTAGCTTTTATTAGTAGGGGGATCGAGTTTCGGAGCCACGAGGTCATGCTGCAGCTGTACAAAACTCTGGTGAGACCCCACCTGGAGTATTGCGTGCAGTTCTGGTCACCGCATTATAGGAAGGATGTGGAAGCTTTGGAAAGGGTGCAGAGGAGATTTACTAGGATGTTGCCCGGTATGGAGGGAAGGTCTTACGAGGAAAGGCTGAGGGACTTGAGGTTGTTTTCGTTGGAGAGAAGGAGGAGAGGTGACTTAATAGAGACATATAAGATAATCAGGGGGTTAGATAGGGTGGATAGTGAGAGTCTTTTTCCTCGGATGGTGATGGCAAACATGAGGGGACATAGCTTTAAGTTGAGGGGTGATAGATATAGGACAGATGTCAGAGGTAGTTTCTTTACTCAGAGAGTAGTAGGGGCGTGGAACGCCCTGCCTGCAGCAGTAGTAGACTCGCCAACTTTAAGGGCATTTAAGGGGTCATTGGATAGACATATGGATGAAAATGGAATAGTGTAGGTCAGATGGTTTCACAGGTCGGCGCAACATCGAGGACCGAAGGGCCTGTACTGCGCTGTAGTATTCTAAAAAAAAAAACAAGTACAAAATCAGCCCAATTAGCTCATCTTTCTATAGGCATCTAGGGCCCCCTCCACTATAGCTTCAAACCTCCTGTTGAATGATTCCAGAGCTTTACTGCTCCATTAACTTACCTGGAAGGTCATTCCAGATATTGAGGAAGGGAAGTGAAAAGATGATAGCTCAGACTTTATTTGGCAGAAATCCAACCAGAAGTAGTGTGGTTTGAGAACAGTAACTTTAGTGTGTTAACTCCCAACATAGTTCTTAGAACAGTGCCACTTGATTTGGAGCTTGTATTTTGGTTTGCATAAAATCCTTCAGCAGCACAAATTTCAAGATGTGAAACAGTTTAAATGGAGGAATAGCTAGGTCAATTTGAAACCCAGGAAAGTAGTTCAAAAAAGAAAAGCACCATCTGTAGGAAGTCCAGGAGGCTAGATTACCCTATTGTCTTGAGACGGGCCACTGAAATTCTCTTGGAGGAAGGAACCTTCTTTGCCAGTCCTTAAAGAGAAGCTCATGAACTGTAAAGTACAGAGCAATCAGTAGGCGGTTTAAAGAATTATACAGTGGAACCTATTTAATTTTTATGACTAAAGTACAATTAAGGCAAATATAAATTAGTCCAATTAGCTCATCTTTCCATAGGTGTCCACCAGTATGCCTGGAGCAACATGCAGCGTACTGGGAAGATTTGTAGGCAGAAGTTTAATGACTTTACTAGGTAAGCCAGGGCAGGAGAATGTCCGGCCCATTTCCCGCACCTCTACCCTCACCCCTTCCTCCCAGAACCGCAACAGGGTCCCCGTTGTCCTCACTTTCCACCCCACCAACATCCAGATCCAAAGGATTATCTTCTGCCACATCCAGCGTGATGCCATTACCAAATGCATCTTCCCCTTTCTTCCCGTCAGCATTCCGAAGGGATCGTTCCCTCCGCGACACCCTCATCCACTCCTCCGTTACCCCCACCACCCCGTCCCCATCCCACGGCACCTTCCCCTGCAATCGCAGGAGGTGTAATACCTGCCCATTTACCTCCTCTCTCCTCACTATCCAAGGCTCCAAACACTCCTTTCAGGTGAAGCAGCGATGAGCTCCCACATGCCAGAGGTCTTAAGTGCAGTCAGTGCTTCTCCTATGGTTGTTCAGATTGCTGTCATACAGGCCAGAAATTCCAGAGTGAAATGGATCATCACTTTCAGTGTTGAAAGGCTTGGGGATTAGTTAAAGAACCTGAAGCAAGACCGATAGAACATCTGTCACGCTAATCAGTGGTGACGGTGAGGCAGCATTGCCAAAATCAGTACAGATGATGGTGTGGTCTCATTATGTCAATATCCAGATCCTTCGGGCAATGCTTTTTGATGATGCCTGTACATGGAAGAAAACATTCAGGCCCAGGCTGATCATGCAGTAGTGGACATTACGGATTCTTCAGCAGTTCTACTTCAGGACACAGCTGCTGAGAGGCAAGGGGCATCGCAATCCCAAGAAACTTGTAGCTAGCCATCATTTCGATCATTGTGGATAAATCAAAAGTCAAGGTTTAAGAGTATTTGCATCATGCAATGTTACCAAAGAGAAGCACTATGGAAGCAAACATTAGGCATTCACATGCATAGCAGTTGGGAATTAAAAATCTGCACTGAAGATGTGCACGCACAAAATGCTCTTGCAAAGGTTGGCGAGCATGTTTCATCAAGTGGCAAGAATGTGATATTTGAGTGTTGCCTGGAAGATTTAAGGCATTGTAGCTGAATGCATATGTGTGGAAAGCATGGAAAGTAGATGATCTGATAATGAATTGGTTGTATTTTCAAGATAAGAGATATCCTGCATAAAGGTTTGCCAAATGGAGTTCACAGCTGCACCCTCTTCAGACGTCTCCCTCCCTTCTTGCTGAACCTCATGTGGCAGGATATCTTCTCTAGATATCTTCTCTAGATATCTTCTCTTAGACTATTAGGATGTTTTCTGTTTGCACAGTGAAGTTGTGCAGCCTGCAGCACACTACCATGATCGCTGAAATTTTGTCTGGCTGTATTGCAGGAGATCCCACGACCTATTAATGCCTCAATAGGTCCTGAAGTTTACATAAAAATATTCAAATATTAGAAAATATCAAATGGATAGTTAAAGAGCTTTAAAGATACTACAACCCGATTAGACTGAATTTGCTGTTCTTTTCCGGCTGAATGAATGAGAACATTTACTATTCACAAGAGATGCTGGTACGAGGAAAAGCTCAAATACATTGGCAGATTGATATACTACACCACCTTCCTAAAAAAAAGGTTTTCTGGAGTGATGACTTGGCATCACAATTTGCTGAACCACCAATTCAAGGTGGCATGAAGTGGTGAAATGTGGGCTGTTGATAAATAGTATTTTATCATGCCACATAATCTACCCATGCCATGCAGAGGTACATCACTAGCCTGTTGCCTAAGACCATCCAAAAGTTTCAACTGGTTGCCCAGTGAGGCAGGAATACTGCTTCAGATTAGAAGATTTGGCTAGATTCATTTTGTAGAAGGTTGACTCTGAAGTTAACCTAATGGACACAAAGAAACCCACTACATTCACAAAAGCAAACTACCGTGGATGCTGGAAATCTGAAACAATAACTGAAAATGCTGGAACTGCTCAACAGGTCAGGCAGCATCTGCAGAGAGAAAAGCAGAATTAACATTTCAGGCCTGTGTGACCTTTCATTAAAACTGGGATGCAGCGCGAACAATGGTTCGAGGAAGGCTGAATGTCTAACAGATGTCTGTAATCGTGGGTGGATCCAAAAAACAAAGGATGAAATTTCAGTTGGAGCCAGACACTGTTGCTGAAGAAGGCTGTGAAAGCAAGTTTTGGTAGATACCTGACCAAACACAAGAAGGGAGATAGAAAGCAATGAAGGTGAAGAAGGTAGAAGAGACAAATCAAAATCCCGACAGAAGAGCAGAACTTCAAGGTGGGCATTCCTGGAAGAGAAGTCACAGTGAATTAAACACCAATAGATAGTAAAATACTGCAGATGCTGGAAATCTGAAAACAACCAGAAAATGCTGGAAATACTCAGCAGGACAGGCAGCATCTATGGTGAGATAAGCAGAGATTACGTTACAGTTCTGTGTGACTTTTCATCAGAACTGGAAGGTCACTTCCCCGAAATGTTAACTCTGTTAAACCCACTACTTTGTTGCTCCAGAATGTTACCACACAGTATTCTCTTGTGCCCTTTTTAAGTCAGCTTACATAGAATCATAGAATAGTACAGCACAGGGGGAGGTCATTTGGCCCATCGAGTCTGTGACAGCTCTTTTGAATAGCAATCCAGTTAGTCCCACTCACCTGCTCTTTCCCCATATCCCTGCAATTTTTTCTCTTTCCAATATTTACCCAATTTCCTTTTGAAAGCTACTGTTTAATCTGTCTCCACCACATCAGGCAGTGCATTCCAAATCCTAAATCTTTGCTGCATAAAAATGTTTTTTCTTCATGTCACCTCTGGTTCCTTTGCCAAATCACCTCAAATCTATGCCCTCTGGTTATCGACCCTTCAGCCAATAGAACAGTTTCTCTTTATTTACTATCTAAATCTTTCATGATTTTAAAGCATCTCTATTAAATCACCTCTTAGCCTTCTCTGCTCTAAGGAGAGCAACCCTAGTTTCTCCAATCTATCTATGTAACAATAATACTTCCTCCCAGAATTGGACATAATACTCCAGCTGGGACTGAACTAGTGTTTCATATTGGTTTAGCATAATATTCTATATCCCATGGGATTTGTTAACTACTTTGCTAACCTATTGTTATGGTCAGGTGGGTGATGGCGTGACTGGTTTCCACTGTTCACCTCCCAGCTGACCACAGCTAGTGTTTTTGTTACTAGTGTTTTAACCCCTTGTGTTTTATTTGCCAAATAAACAGACAGTGACAGATTTTCCTGTATGTTTAAAACAGAAGATTAATCGAACAATTATTTATTGAACAATATTCATGTCCCGAAATGTTCGCAACAACAGTCATGCACACATTCACTTTCACTCTCAAGAGAAGATAGATAGAAGGTAAAGGCAAGAATTCAAGGTGTGGTATGTGTTCGTGGTTTACAGTAAACATGTTGAATCTTCCAAGTAGGACGATATTTTTTAAAGATGCAGGCCTGGGTTGTTTGCGGTCTTGACTCATTGAGATGTTGTAGATTTCTGGTGGTGGGTCACTTTCAGTTCTCTGCTACACCAAGTTGAAGTGTCGAATTAGCAGTAAGGCTCGTTGTTTGCCTGGCCGGGCTTCTTTCCACAGCCACAGGCTGGACTGCTTCTGTGATGTTCTTGTGATCTTTTTCTCTCTCTCCAGAGCTACCTTTTAAAGGTAAAAAATCTCTCACATTAGCTTGTTAGGAGACACATGGCCCTTTTCCTTGTTGTGACCACACAATGGGCCAAGATAACGAGAACCATGACCATCATTTGATGTTTGAAAAGGAATCATTCTGTTCTGATGTGTCTACTTCACACCTTCTTTGGTTCAGAAAAACCCATTCAATTCATGAATGTCTCTAGATGGTTTAAGGATGGATGAAATTGACACCTTAGTATGGAATGTATCCTTTTGTCCTCAACAGACAGTGAGGCAAAGTCATCTGACCTTCGGCAGCCATTTTTTTGTAGAATTATCCACTTTTTATAATGAAAAGGTAAAGTCAATTTTAAAGAGTCCACCTTGAATAAAGTTTGTACCTTAAAAGTAGGAAAATGATATCTCTTTACTAGGCATGACACTATCTTGCCACCTTCAATGATTTGGACACAAACACTCAGGTGTATGTTCTTGCATCCCCTTTAAAATTGTACCATTTAGCTTGTATTGTCTCCTCATTCTTTCTGCCAAATGCATCACCTCACACTTTCCGGCATTGAATTTCATCTGCCATATGTCCACCCATTCCACCAACCTTCTATGCCCTTTTGAAGTCAATTACTATCCTCCTCATTGTTTTCTACACGTTCAAGTTTTGTGCCATCAGCAAATTTTGAAACTTTGCTCTTATTCCCAAGTCCAAGTCATTAATGTACATCAAAAGCAGCAGTGATTCTTGTACTGAACCTCTCTAGAATCCCCAAAGAAGCCTTTACTTGCACTTAAGTGATGGGTTCTCCAAGAGTTCAAACACTTTGTTGCAAATTCTGTCCACAGAATTTAAAAAATGTTGTTTATTGCTGACATTTTATAATTACAACGTAGGAAAATCAGGAATGAGACAAGGCCAGTCAGGCCACAGAAACACAACACTCTTCTTTTCAAACCTGAAAAATCCAGATTTCTCTAGCTTTTCCTCATAAATCAATCCTTTGATGCTAGGGATCAGTTTGTGGCTCTTCTCCGAACAGCGTGCAGGACAAATATTAGCAAAACTAGACCGGCTAACAAGGTACTTTTACATTGACTGTTAAATTTATGTCACAGGAAAGCAACTCCTGTGTGGAAGCTCTGCACATTTGGAATAATAAAACTGATGATCTCAACACAACAGCGGAATCGCATACCTTTAGAATTCAAATTAAACAAGCTCATTTGTGAAAATGCTTACATATAATGATTGATTTTAACCCCCAACAGGTTTCAGGCTGTGGGGTGAATGCAAAATATAGTTCCAGGCCTAAGTGTTAGGCCCAGGGTATTTTAACTGCTGCCCACCTGAAATGAGCAAAATGTGTTAGCTGGTCAGCGAGTGGAAATTTGGGAAACCAGAACCTACTGGCCAGCACCAGAAGGTGGTTGTAGTGCGGTGATTTTGGGAGGGTCTTGCAGGAAAGAGTCATGACTTTCCTCATGAGGTCTAGAGAAGCACTCCAAAATTTTCATTACCCAATAGGGCACATAAAGCAATTTTAATAAAATAGCATATCAAAACACTATTGAAACACTATAAATGCCGTAATACATGAAACAACTTGAAACACATATAAATCAAATCTTAAGCATCATGTAGCCTGCGCGACAAAGTTCAGGCATTTTGTAAAATACTCTGCCATTGCTGCTCGCTTCCTGCCAACAGCACATTTGTCCACAACCGGCAATTCTACATAGTGCAAGAGGAAAGTCAGGATGTCTGACTTATTGTCAACCACTTCCTCAACACTGACACACAATTCGACGCCATGACTGTTGTAGGAGCTGTTTCTCTATCTCAATCTGTTGACTGGCTCCATTTATTTGGGCCTCTTCCTCTCTCTTCCCCCCCCCACCAATATCCTCCTCCTCCTGCATAGCATTAACAATTTCCATGTAAGTCAGCAGTCTGGACAACAGGACATCCTTATCAACACTAACAATGGATTAAAACTTATGTCTGTTGGCAATCAGTGGAGAACGCATTCGCTCAAAGACATTTGCCGCTTCAGTGTCAATCATTGGTGCCTTTGTGTGATCTCCAATTGTGGTGGATGCAGCTGCTTCCTCTGCTGGTGGGATGAATTCAGAGTGAGAAGAGCAGCTGGCTATAGATTCTGCTCTTAGATGCAAGCACTTCATGCAAGTCCCACAGCTGTCAACTATCAAGGCAACTTTGTTGCCTTGCAATGCCAGGGTTCAAAGAAAAGAGCAATAGTCATGCATGCCTTTCTACTGTTTCTTTATGTTACAAGGAGACTAACACCACCTGAAAAAAAGGCTTTTTTTAAGGAATTCTCAATCACCAGCAGCTTTATTTTCCCACCGGTCATGCCAAAAGAGGAAACGGGGAGCAATAAAGGATTTAAACTAGTAAGGTGGGGAACTGATAACAAAACAGACCAAAAAGTTTTTGTCACACTTTACGTCAACCCAAATGTACTTTGGGTGTGTATATTTAATTAGCATCTACCACTATTCAGTAACCAAGGATATAAAGCACTCAACACAATCACAAAACACTTGCACATTTCTTTTCATCTTAACATTTTACCAACACTAAAAAAGGTTAAAGTACACAAGCATACACCATGCAAATGTGAGTACTGTTGCCACTGTATATAGTGAGCACATTGGTACTTAATGCGATTGCCCCCCTATATACATTGGTTAGTTTAATAGGGTAGCGCTATTACTATTGAAGATGACCATAGCAAATCACTATTGAGTAGACTAAATATGACCGTATGCACTGTAACTAACGTTAATTAAACAAGTCGTAACCCCACACCAACACAGAAGTCCTTGAAGCGGCCAACACCCCCAGCTTATACACACTACTGAGTCAGCGGCGCTTGAGATGGCTTGGCCATGTGAGCCGCATGGAAGATGGCAGGATCCCCAAAGACACATTGTACAGCGAGCTCGCCACTGGTATCAGACCCACCGGCCGTCCATGTCTCCGCTATAAAGACGTCTGCAAACGCGACATGAAATCGTGTGACATTGATCACAAGTCGTGGGAGTCAGTTGCCAGCATTCGCCAGAGCTGGCGGGCAGCCATAAAGACAGGGCTAAATTGTGGCGAGTCGAAGAGACTTCGTAGTTGGCAGGAAAAAAGACAGAGGCGCAAGGGGAGAGCCAACTGTGCAACAGCCCCGACAAACAAATTTCTCTGCAGCACCTGTGGAAGAGCCTGTCACTCCAGAATTGGCCTTTATAGCCACTCCAGGCGCTGCTTCACAAACCACTGACCACCTCCAGGCGCGTATCCATTGTCTCTCGAGATAAGGAGGCCCAAAAGAAAAAGAAAGAACCCCACACATGGTAACTGGACATCAATGAGGTACTATTTACTTATTCAACATTAGTTATTGTGGCCAGTGCCGAATAGTGGGAGCTGTAACCAGACACCAGTTAGAGGTGATGAAGTATACAGTATGAGTGCACCTCAATGAAGCGAGAACTTCTGAGTAAACTGTAACTGTGCTGAGTAATTCTGGTTTGCTCAGTTCGTTAGCTAAAAACGTCAAAGTTGTGGATTCAAGCCCCGTGCTTGCCAGTGTGGCTCTTTCCCCGCAACCCAGTGAATATTCACTGCCATTTCAGTTTTATGCAGTTCCTTGGCAGTATAGTGGTTAGTATCCCCACCTGTCACGCAGGAGACAGGGGTTCAATGCCCCCACAGGGAGAAGTTACTGTCTAAAATGATATCTGTCATCAACAGGAGTAATGTAACAGCTTTTTCCCCGTTCATTCACGTGTACACTTTGGCTGCCACTCTGGAACCGAGCCCATCACTTCCATTTCCACTTTATTATTTTCTTCCCTCTTTTTATTTCTTTTCTCTCTGCCTTCCCAAACGAGCTATCTTCACTGCTTTCCTCCTCAGCCTCTGCACCAAGCGACTGCTCATCTTAGGTGATTTCAACTGCCATCGCAATTCATCATGCGCTCTCTCCTTTTGAGTTCACTGTCCTCCTAAGCTCCCTTAGTTTCTCCTTCCATGTAAACTCTCTAACCCATTTCTTGGCCAACCCTTGACCTTGCCATCTCACGTGGTCATGCAACTCCCATAGTATCAATCACAGATAAAGCCATCTCTGATTACTTCCTTGTATCACTCGCCACCCACATCCCACTTCCCCCTCTGAACCCTACTTGCTTCTGTATCCACCCCTGGAAAAAAAAACTCTTCCCCCAATTCAATTATAACTGCACTCTCAAAATCCCAACTATCTAATCCCAACTATCTAACCTTTGGCCCTCCATTCACCACATTTCAGCAGCTATCACTGTGCTTAACCACACTCTCACCTCTACCCTTGATGCCCAGCCCTCATTTTCACTCTCTCACCCTGGCTGTTTCACCTGGTATGCCCTCGTCTCTGTTCCCTTAAGTTCAAGGGATGTAGACTTGAATGGATATGGTGGACAACTGGTTAAGCCAATGACTGCCAGACCTGGCTGGACCACAAAGACCTATTGGGAACTGCTCTGATCTGCGAAAACTGCTGACTATTCCAGGACCATCCTGGAATGCAAAGGTAACCTCTGGCTTCCTGCTGCAAGCCATCTTCTTAAACCCCTCTCCCCTCCACCCTCACATCCCAAAAACAAGGAGTGAGGAGCTCACTGATTTGTCACCAAGATTGAGACCCAATCAGCTGCCTCAGCCACTTTCCTCTCTTCCCGAAGCCCACCTGGACAAACTTCCTGTAAGGACCTCCTACTGTAGCCCTCAACTTGCATCTTTCTCCAGTTTCTCTCCTATCTCCCCTCATGCCCTCTTCAAGTTCATCTTGTCTATGAGACCCACCTCCTGCTCTCTCGACCCTATTCCCACAAAACTACTGACCACCCAAGTTCCATTCCTGGCTCCCATGTTATCTGACATAGTTAATGGTTCTCTATCATTTGGGCCTGTCCCTTTCTCCTGCAAATCTGTCATCATGACCAATCTTTGCATAAACCCAAGCCTTGCCCCCTTCATCCTTGAAAACTACCACCCCATCTCCAATCTCCCTATCCTCTCCAAGGTCCTTGAACGTGTATTGCCTCCCAAATTCGTGCCCATCTTACCCAGACCTCCATGTTTGAATCCCTCCAATCAGGTTTTCACCCCTGCCACAGTACCGAAACGGCTCTTATCAAAATCACAAAAGACATCCCATTTGACTGTGACAAAGGCAAACTACCTGGCCTTGCTCTTCGAGAAAGCCTGGCTCGGGTATAAAATTAAAACCTGCCCCGGACCAGAGTCCTTTAATTTTTTTTGCGCCCGACCCAACACGAATATCGTTCATCTGTTCCAGCAGCAGGCTATTCCTGCAAATGGAGATGTGGGAAATCATGGGTAAGCCTGATCCCGTGACTGCCTGGAAGCAGCACTGTCCAGCCCAACCCGACCCCGAATGCTGGACTCGGAATATAGACCCGACCTGAACCTGACACATATAGTCGGGTCTCGTCGGGTTGCCAGGCTTGACTTCTCAACCCATCTGGAGCCTTCGACACAGTTAATTAGACCATCCTTTGCCAACCCCTCTCCACCATCATCCAGCTGGGTGGGACTGCACTCACCTGGTTCCATATTTATCAATTTAATTGGAGCCAAAGGCTCGCCTTCCCACTCCCTCACCGTTACCTCCGATTTCCCCATAGGATTTGTTCTTGACCTCCTCCTATTTCTCAACTACAAGCTGCCCCTTGGCAACATCACTCGAAAACATGCCAGTTCCCACATGTACCCTGATGACACAGAGCGTTTAAAAAAAATTCATTTGTGGGATGTGGGCATCGCTAGCTAGGCTATATTGCCCTCAAGAAGGTGGTGGTGAGCTGCCTTCTTGAATCGCTGCAGTCCTTGGGGTGTATGTATACCAAACAGTGCTGTTAGGGAGTTCCAGGATTTTGACCCAGCAACAGTGAAGGAACAGCGATATAGTTCCAAGTCAGGATGGTGTGTGGCTTGGATGGGAACTTGCAGGTGGTGGTGTTCCCATTAATCTGCTGCCCTTGTCCTTCTAGGTGGTAGAGGTCGCAAGTTTGGAAGGTGCTGTCGAAGGAGCCTCGGTGAGTTACTGCAGTGCATCTTGTATATTGTACACACTGCTGCCACTATGCGTTGGAGGTGAAGGGAGTAAATGTTGAAGGTGGTGGATGGCGTGCCAATCAAGCAGGCTGTTTTGTCCTGGATGACATCAAGCTTCTTGAGTGTTGTTGGAGCTGCACCCATCCAGGCAAGTGGAGAGTATTCCATCACACTCCTGACTTGTGCCTTTGTAGATGGTGGACAAGCACTGGGGAGACAGGAGGTGAGTTACTCGCTGAGGAATTCCCAGTCTCTGACCTGCTCTTGTAGCCACAGTATTTATGTGGCTGATCCAGTTCAGTTTCTGGTCAATGGTAACCCCCAGAATGTTTATTGTGGGGCATTCAGTGATGGTAATGCCATTGAATATCAAGGGGAGATGGTTAGATTCTCTCTTGTTTGAGATGGTCATTGCCTGGCACTTGTGTGACACAAATGTTACTTGCCATTTATCAGCCCAAGCCTGGATGTTGTCCAGGTCTTGCTGCCTCTGGACACGAACTGCGGCAGTACCTGAGGCGTCAGGAATAGCGACCACTGTGCAATCATCAGCGAACATCCCCACTTCTAGCCTCATGATTGAAGGAAGGTCATTGATGCAGCAGCTGAAAATGGTTGGGCCGAGGACACCAACTTGAGGAACTCCTCCAACGATGTCCTGGGACTGAGAGGATTGATCTCCAACAACCATCTTCCTTTGTGCTCGGTAGGACTCCAACCAATGGAGAGCTTATCCCCTGATTCCCATTGACTCCAGTTTTGCTAGGGCTCCTTGATGCCACACTCAGTCAAATGCAGCCTTGATGTCAAGGGCAGTCAACTCTTGCCTCACCTCTGGAGTTCAGCTTTGTCCATATTTGGACCAAGGCTGTAATGAGGTCAGGAGCTGAGTGGCCCTGGCGAAGCACAAACTGAGTGTCAGCGAGTAAGCTATTGCTGAGCAAGTGCGGCTTGATAGCTCTGTCGACGACCCCTTCCATCATTTGCTGATTATCGAGAGAAGATCCGAGAGGGTGGTAATCAGCCGCATTGGATTTGTCCTGCTTTTTGTGCACAGGACATACCTGGGCAATTTTCCACATTGCCAGGTGGTTGCCACTGTTGTAGCTGGACTGGAAAGGTTTGGCTAGGGCATAGCTAGTTTTGGAGCAGAAATCTTCAGTACTATTGCCAGAATCTTGTGTGGGACCATAGTCTTTCTAGTATCCAGTGTCTTCAGCCATTTCCTGATATCACCTGGAGTGAATCTGATTGGCTGAAGACTGGCATCTGTGGGTCTGGGGACCTCAGCAGGAGACTGAGATGAAACATCCACTCAGCATTTTTGGCTGAAGATGGATGCAACTGCTTCAGCCTTGTCTTTTGCATTGATGTGCTGGGCTCCCCCATCGCTGAGGATGGGCAATTTGTTGCGCCTCCTCCTCCTGTTACTTGTTTAATTATACACCACCATTCACGACTGGATGTGAGAGGACTGCAGAGCTTAGATCTGATCAGTTGGTTGGGAGATCGATTAACCCTGTCTATCACATGCTGCTCCCACTGTTTGACATGCAAGTATTCCTGTGTTGTAACTTCACCAGGCTGACACCACATTTTAGGTATGCCTGGTGCTGCTCCTGGCATGCCCTCCTGCACTGTTCAGTGAACCAGGGTTGATCCGCCAGCTTGATGGCAATGGTAGAGTGGAGGATATGCTGCACCACGAGATTACAGATTGTGGTTGAATACAATTCTGCTGCTGCTGATGGCCCACAGCGCCTCATGAATACCCAATTTTGAGTTGCTAGATCTGTTCAAAATCGATCCCATTTAGCACGGTAGTAGTGCCACACAACACAATGGTGGGTATCCTCAATGTGAAGATGGGACTGTGTTTACACAAGGACTGTGCAGTGGTCACTCCTACCAATACTGTTATTGACAGATACATCTGTGACAGGTAGTTTGGTGAGGACGAGGTCAAGTAGGTTTTTCCCTCTTGTTGGTTCCCTCACCACCTGCCACAGACACAGTCTAGCAGCTTTGTCCTTTAGGACTCAGCGGGTTCGGTCAGTAGTGTTCCCAAGGCACTCTTGATGATGGACATTGAAAAACCCCACCCAGAGTACATTCTGTGCCCTTGCTCACCTCAGTACTTCTTCCAAATAGTGTTTAACATGGAGAAGCACTGATTCATTAGCCGAGGAGTGGGGGGGGGGTGGCGGTGGGGGTTGTAGGTGGTAATCAGCAAGAGGTTTCCTTGCCCATGTTTGACCTGATGCCATGAGACTTCATGGGGTCTAGAGTCAATGGTGAGGACTCCCAGGGCAACTACCTCCTGACTATATACCACCACCTCTGGTGGGTCTGTCCTGCCGGTGGGACAGGACATACCCAGAGATGGTGATGGTGATGTCTGGGACATTGTCTGTAAGGTATGACTGTCAGGTTGTTGCTTGACAAGTCTGTGGGACAGCTCTCCCAATTTTGGCACAAGTCCCCAGATGTTCGTAAGGAGGAAATTGCAGACTCAACAGCGCTGGGTTTGCTGTTGTCGTTTCCAGTGCCTAGGTCGATGCAGGATGGTCCATCCAGTTTCATTCCTTTTCTTAGATTTCGTATCGGTTTGATACAACTGAATGGCTTGCTCGGCTATTTCAGAGGGTGCTTAGGGGCCAACCACATTGCTATGGGTCCGGAGTCACATGTAGGCCAGACCAGGTAAGGATGGCAGACTTCCTTCCCTAAAAGATATTACTGAACCAGATGGGTTTTTACAACAATCGACAATGGTTTCATGCGCACCATTATACTAGCTTTTAATTCCAGATTTATTAACTTCAAATGTCACCATCTGCTGTGGTGGGTTTCGAACCCATGTCCCCAGAGCATTAGCCTGGGGATTACCAATCCAGTGACATTACCACTACACCACCGCCTCCCCATCACCATCACCTCTCTCAACCCCTCCACTATTGCTAAATTGTCAGATTGATTATCCGACATCCAGTACTGGATCAGCAGAAATTTCTTCCAATTAAATATTGGAATACTGAATTCACTGACTTTGGCTTCCCCCAACAAATTCTGCTCCCTAACCTCTCACTCCATCCTACTCCCTGGCAATTGTCTGAGGCTGAACCAGACTGTTCACAACCTCTTCAACCATATATCTGTGTTGTCACTAAGAATGCCTATTTCCACCTCTAACACTGTCCGACTCCACTACTGCCTCAAGTCTTCTGCTGCTGAAACCCCCATCCATGCCTTTATTACTTCCAGACTTGACTATTCTAATGCACTGTTGGCTGGTCTCCCACATTCTACCCTCCATAAGCTGGAGGTCATCCAAAACTCTGCTGCCTGTGTCCTAATTTGCACCAATTCCAGTTCAACTATCACCCCTGTGCTTGTTGACCTACACTGGCTCCCAGTTAAGCAACACTTCGATTTTAAAATGCTCATCCTTGTTTTCAAATCCCTCCCTGTCTCTAATCTCCTCCAGCCCCACAATCCTCTGAGATATCTGTGTTCCTCTAATTCTAGCATCTTGAGCATTCCCAATTTTAAATCGCTCCACCATTGATAGCCATACCTTCAGCTGCCTAGGCCCTAAACTCTGGAATTCCCTCCACCTGTCTTTCTGCCTTTAAGACATTCCATAAAACCTACCTTTGACCAAGCTTTTGGTCATCTGCCCTAACATCTCCTTATGTGGTTCGATGTCATATTTTGTTTTATAATGCCTCTGTGAAACGCCTTGGGATGTTTTATTACATTAAAGGCACTATATAAATACAAATTGCTGTTGTAAACACCCGTTTCTGCCCAGAGCACTTAACAATCTGGAAATGGCAACTTTGTAATTGACTATAACGCGAATGGAAAATTGGTAACTTCTTTTGGATGATTTAAAGTATGGGGTGAGCTCTATTCTACCTCTTAGCTGGTCTATATCAAACCAGAGGCAACATGCGGAAACATTTTTTTTTAGACTGAGTTGTTGTGATCCGGAATGCATCACAGCTCAAAACTGGGCATTAATGAGGTGCTGTGGACAATCAGCAGAATTGTATTCAACCACAATCTAACCTCATGACCTGGCATAATCCTCACTCTACCATTACCATCAAGACAAGACAACAACTCTGGTTCAATAAAGAGTGCAGCAGAACATACCAGGAGCAGCACCAGGCACACCTAAAGAATGAGATGAACCTGGTGAAGCTATAGCACAGGACTACTTGCGTATCAAACAGTGGAAGCAGCATGCGATAGAGCTAAGCGATCCCACAACCAATGGATCAGATCAAAGCTCTGCAGTCCTGCCAGTCGTGAATGGTGGGGGGACAATTTAATAACTAACCAGAAGAGCAGGCTCCACAAATATCCCCAACCTCAATGATGGAGGAGCCCAGCACATCAGTGCAAAAGAAAAGGCTGAAGCATCTGCAACCATCTTCAGCCAGAAGTGTCAAGTGGATGATCCATCACGGCCTCCTCCAGAGGTCCCCAGCATCACAGACGCCAGTCTTCAACCAATTCAATTTGCCCCACAGGATATTAAGAAACAGCTGAAGGCATTGGATAGAGCAAAAGGTAATTAAAGTATAAAATAAGGGCATGGATTTAAAAATGGCAGAGTTCACCAAATACATTTGAGCATAGGAAGGTTGCCTAGGTATGTCCTGCCCACATAAAGCAGGACAAATCCAATCCGGCCAGTTACCGCCCCATCAGTCTACTCTCGATCATCAGCAAAGTGATGGAAGGTGTCATTGACAGTGTTATCAAGCACCACTTAAACAGCAACAACCTGCTCACACAAGAACACAAGAATTAGGAGGAGTAGGCCATTCAGCCCCTCGAGCCTGCTCTGCCATTTGATAAGATCATGACTGATCTGATTGTAGCCTCAACTCCACATTCCTGTCTGCCCCCATAACCCTTGTCGATCAGAAATCTAACTCAGCCTTGAATATATTCAATGACCCAGCCTCCACTGCTCTCTGGAGAAGAGAATTCCATAGAATAACAACCCTCAGAAAAAAAATTCTCCTCATCTCAGTCTTAAATGGGAGACTCCTTAATTTTTAAACTGTGTCCCCTAGTTCTAGACTCCCCCATAAGGGAAACCATCCTCTCAGCATCTACTCTGTCAAGTCTCCTCAACTTCTTATATGTTTCAATAAGATCACGTTGCATTCTTCTAAACTCCAATGGGTATAGGCCCAACTTGCTCAATCTTTCCTCATAAGATAACCATTGATCCCAGGAATCAGCTGACTGAATCTTCTCTAATCTACTTCTAATGCAATTATATCCTTTCCCAAGTAACGAGACCAAAACTGTACACAGTATTCCAGATGTGGTCTAACTAAGGCCCTGTACAGCTGTAGCAGCACTTCCCTACTTTTTTTTTTTTTTAAATACTCTATTCCCCTTGCAATAAATACCAACATTCCATTTGCCTTCCTAATCACTTGCTGTACTTGCATCCTAACTTTTGGTGATTTATGTACCAGGACACCCAGATCTCTCTGTACCATACAGTTCTGCAGTCTCTCTCCCTTCAAATAATATATTGCTTTTCTATTCTTCCTACCAAAGTGGACAAGTTCACATTTTCCCACATTATACTCCGTTTGCCAATTTTTTTCCCCACTCACTTAACCTACCTAAATCCCTTTGTAGACTCTATGTCCTCTTTACAACTTACTTTCCTACCTATCTTTGTCTCATCAGCAAATTTAGCAACCATACATTTGGTCCCTTCAAAGTCATTGATATAGATTGTAAATAGTTGAAGCTCCAGCATTGATCCCTGTGGCACTCCACTAATAACAGCTTGCCAACCCAAAAATGACTCAGCTAACCAGAAACAGAGATTAGGGATAACTAACAGCAGCAGGACCGGAGGTTTAAAAAAAAACGCGCCAAAACCCGTGAGAGAGAGAGAGGAGCCAGAGCAGCCCGAGGAGCAACAGGACCGGAGGTTTCAAAAAACGCGCCAAAACCCGTGAGAGAGAGAGAGAGGAGCCAGAGCAGCCCGAGGAGCAACAGGACCGGAGGTTTCAAAAAACGCGCCAAAACCCGTGAGAGAGAGAGAGAGGAGCCAGAGCAGCCCGAGGAGCAACAGGACCGGAGGTTTCAAAAAGTGCGCCAAAACCCGTGAGGGAGAGAGTGAGAGGAGCCAGAACAGCCCGAGGAGCAGCAGGAGAGGAGGTTTCAAAAAACGCGGCAGAAAAGGGAAGGTAAGTTGAGCTATAAAGTACTTACCTCCTGATTTGGCGGACGCGGACACGGGGACTGCTGGGCAAGTGAACTTATATATTCGGACAGTGGCTAAACCCGAAACACTACACGTGTAGTGTCTCCCACCCATCCTCCTCCACTAACCTAAAAAAAAAGGACTCTTGTGTGGAGGGTTTGGTAAGGTAAGGTTGTCCTTTATTTTTTTTTTATTCTCTGTTGTCAATTTAGAGCATAGGGGATGGAAGCTAGGGCAGTTGCATGCTCCTCTTGCAGGATGTGGGAGGTAAGGGTCACCACTTGTGTCCCTGCTGACTTCACCTGTGAGAAGTGCACCCAACTCCAGCTCCTCACAGGCCACATTAGGGAGCTGGAGCTGGATGAACTTCGGATCATTCAGGAGGCTGAGGGGGTGATAGAGAGCAGTTATAGGGAAGTAGTGACACCTAAGTTACAGGATAAAGGTAGCTGGGTGACCGTCAGGGGAGGGAAAGGGATTAGGCGCACAGTGCAGGGATCCCCTGTGGCCGTTCCCCTCAATAATAAGTATACCGTTTTGGATACGATTGGGGGGGACGACCGACCAGGGGAAAGCCACAGCAGCCAGGTCTCTGGCACTGAGCCTGGCTCTGTGGCTCAGAAGGGAAGGGGGGAGAATAGGAGAGCGATAGTGATAGGAGATTCAATGGTTAGAGGAACAGACAGGAGATTCTGTGGTCGCGAACGAGACTCCCGGATGGTATGTTGCCTCCCGGGTGCCAGGGTCAGGGATGTCTCGGATCAAGTCCACAGGATTCCTAAGTGGGAGGGGGAGCAGCCAGAAGTCGTGGTACACATCGGTACCAATGACATAGCTAGGAAAAGGGATCAGGACCTGAAAAGCGAATATAGGGAGTTAGTTTGGAAGCTAAAAGGCAGGACGAGCAGGATAGTAATCTCAGGATTGATACCGGTGCCACGTGCTAGTGAGGCTAGAAACAGAGAGCAAGTGCAGCTGAACACGTGGCTACAGAGCTGGTGTAGGAGGGAGGGCTTCAGATATGTGGATCATTGGGATACCTTCTGGGGAAGGTGAGACCTGTACAAGAAGGACGGGTTGCATCTGAAC
Organism: Heterodontus francisci; assembly: GCF_036365525.1. Lineage (NCBI taxonomy): Eukaryota > Metazoa > Chordata > Chondrichthyes > Heterodontiformes > Heterodontidae > Heterodontus > Heterodontus francisci. Next base: position 44,700,441 of record NC_090376.1, on the reverse strand, counting down.
AGGAGGGGCACCAATATCCTGGGCGGGAGGTTTGCTAGAGCTCTTCAGGAGGGTTTAAACTAGTTTGGCAGGGGGATGGGAACCGGAGCTACGGATCAGTGGATGGGGTAGCTGTTGAGCAGGCAGATACAGAGTGCAGAGAGTCTGTGAGGAAGGTTAGACAGTTAACAGGGCAAAGTTGCAGCCAGTATGATGGGTTGAAGTGTGTCTATTTTAACGCAAGAAGTGTCAGGAATAAGGGTGATGAACTTAAAGCATGGATCAGTACTTGGAGCTACGATGTTGTGGCCATTACGGAGACTTGGATATCACAGGGGCAGGAATGGATGTTGGATGTTCCGGGGTTTAGATGTTTCAAAAGGAATAGGGAGGGAGGTAAAAGAGGTGGGGGAGTGGCATTGCTAATCAGGGATAGTATCACAGCTGCAGAAAGGGAGGTCGTCGAGGAGGGTTTGTCTATGGAGTCAGTATGGGTGGAAGTCAGAAACAGGAAAGGAGCAGTCACTTTATTGGGAGTTTTCGATAGACCCCCCACTAGCAACAGATACACGGAGGAACAGATTGGGAGGCAGATTTTGGAAAGGTGCAGAAGTAACAGGGTTGTTGTCATGGGCGACTTCAACTTCCTTAATATTGATTGGAACCTCCTTAGTGCAAATAGTTTGGATGGAGCAGTTTTTGTCAGGTGTGTCCAGGAAGGTTTCCTGACTCAATATGTAGATAGGCCGACTACAGGGGAGGCTATATTGGATTTAGTGTTTGGCAACGAACCAGGCCAGGTGGCAGATCTCTCGGTGGGAGAGCATTTCGGTGATAGTGATCACAACTCCCTGACCTTTACTATAGTCATGGAGAGGGATAGGAGCAGACGGGATGGGAAAATATTTAATTGGGGGAGGGGGAATTACAATGCTATTAGGCAGGAACTGGGGAGCTTAAATTGGGAACAGATGTTCTCAGGGAAATGCACGACAGAAATGTGGAGGTTGTTTAGGGAGCACTTGCTGCGACTGCTGGATAGGTTTGTCCCGATGAGGCAAGGAAGGGATGGTAGGGTGAAGGAACCTTGGATGACAAGAGATGTGGAACAGCTAGTCAAGAGGAAGAAGGAAGCAAGGATCAGACAGGGCTCTAGAGGGTTACAAGGTAGCCAGGAAGGAACTGAAGAATGGACTTAGGAGAGCTAGAAGGGGACATGAAAAAGTCTTGGCGGGTAGGATTAAGGAAAATCCCAAGGCGTTCTACACTTATGTGAGGAACAAGAGGATGGCCAGAGTGAGGGTAGGGCCGATCAGGGATAGTGGAGGGAACGTGCCTGGAGTCGGAGGAGGTAGGGGAGATCTTTAATGAATACTTTGCTTCAGCATTCACTAGTGAGAGGGACCTGGTCGTTTGTGAGGACAGCGTGAAACGGGCTGATATGCTCGAACAGGTTGATGTTAAGAAGGAGGATGTGCTGGAAATTTTGAAAGACATGAGGATAGATAAGTCCCCGGGGCCAGACAGGATATACCCAAGGTTATTACGGGAAGCGAGGGAAGAGATTGCTGTGCCTTTGGCGATGATCTTTGCGTCCTCACTGTCCACTGGAGTAGTACCAGATGATTGGAGGGTGGCAAATGTTATTCCCTTGTTCAAGAAAGGGAATAGGGATAACCCTGGGAATTACAGACCAGTCAGTCTTACGTCGGTAGTGGGCAAATTATTGGAGAGGATTCTGAGAGACAGGATTTATGATTATTTGGAAAAGCATAGTTTGATTAGAGACAGTCAGCATGGCTTTGTGAGGGGCAGGTCATGCCTCACAAGCCTTATTGAATTCTTTGAGGATGTGACAAAACACATTGATGAAGGAAGAGCAGTGGATGTGGTGTATATGGATTTTAGCAAGGCGTTTGATAAGGTTCCCCATGGTAGGCTCATTCAGAAAGTAAGGAGGCATGGGATTCAGGGAAAGTTGGCTGTCTGGATACAAAATTGGCTGGCCCATAGAAGACAGAGGGTAGTAGTAGATGGAAAGTATTCAGCCTGGAGCTCGGTGACCAGTGGTGTTCCGCAGGGATCTGTTCTGGGACCTCTGCTCTTTGTGATTTTTATAAATGACTTGGATGAGGAAGTGGAAGGCTGGTTTAGTAAGTTTGCCGATGACACAAAGGTTGCTGGAGTTGTGGATAGTGTGGAGGGCTGTTGTAGGTTGCAACGGGACATTGACAGGATGCAGAGCTGGGCTGAGAAGTGGCAGATGGAGTTCAACCTGGAAAAGTGTGAAGTGATTCATTTTGGAAGGTCGAATTTGAATGCAGAATACAGGCTTCAAGACAGGATTCTTGGCAGTGTGGAGGAACAGAGGGATCTTGGGGTCCACGTCCATAGATCCCTCAAAGTTTCCACCCAAGTTGATAGGGTTGTTAAGAAGGCGTATGGGGTGTTGGCTTTCATTAACAGGGGGATTGAGTTTAAGAGCCGCGAGGATATGCTGCAGCTCTATAAAGCCCTGGTTAGACCACACTTGGAATATTGTGTTCAGTTCTGGTCGCCTCATTACAGGAAGGATGTGGAAGCTTTAGAGAGGGTGCAGAGAAGATTTATCAGGATGCTGCCTGGACTGGAGGGCATGTCTTATGAAGAAAGGTTGAAGGAGCTAGGGCTTTTCTCATTGGAGCGAAGAAGGATGAGAGGTAACTTGATAGAGGTGTACAAGATGATGAGAGGCATAGATAGAGGCATAGTGGATAGCCAGAGACTTTTTCCCAGGGCGGAAAGGGCCATCACCAGGGGGCATAATTTTAAGGTGATTGGAGGAAGGTTTCGGGGAGATGTCAGAGGTAGGTTCTTTACACAGAGAGTGGTGGGTGCGTGGAATGCACTGCCAGCGGTGGTAGTAGAAGCATATACATTAGGGACATTTATGCGACTCTTGGATAGGTACATGGATGATAGTAGAATGAAGGGTATGTAGGTAGTTTGATCTTAGAGTAAGTTAAAGGGTCGGCACAACATCGTGGGCCGAAGGGCCTATACTGTGCTGTTCTATGTTCTATCCATGTAAATGTGTTTCTCCCTACAAAATGAGCTCTTATTTTGCATAGTAACCTGGTGTGACACCTTATTCAATGTCTTTTGGAAATCCAAGTACACCACATCTACAGATTCCCATTTATCTGCCTTGCTTGTTACTTCCTCAAAGGACTCTAATAAATTAATCAAACACAATTTCCCTTTCACAAAGCCATGTTGACTCTTCCTGATTGTATTATAATTTTCTAAATGTCCTGCTATTACCTCCTTAAGAATGGATTCTAACATTTTCCCCTAAGACAGATGTTAGGCTAACTGGCCTATAGTTTTCTGCTTTCTGTCTCCCTCCTTTCTTGAATAGAGGTGTTATATTTGCGATTTCTCAGCTCGCTGGAACCTTTCCAGGATCTAGGGAATTTTGGAAGATCACAACCAATGCATCTACTATTTCTGCAGCGATTTCTTTTAACACCCTAGGATGTAAGCCCATCAGGTCCAGGGGACTTGTCAGCCTTCAGTTCTAATAGTTTTCCCAGTACCTTTCCCCTAGTGATTGTGATAGTTTTAAGTTCCTCCCTCCCTTGTACCACAAGATTTTCAAGTATTCTTAGGTTTTTTTAATGTCTTCTACAGTGAAGACAGACACAAAATACCTGTTTAATGCTTCCACCATTTCCTTGTTTCCCATTATTCCCCAGTTTCACCCTCTAAGGGACCAATGCTCACTTTAGTTCCTCTTTTCCTTTTTAAAAACTTGTAGAAATTCTTACTATGTGTTTTTATATTTCTAGCTAGCTTTCTTTCGTACTCTAAATTTCTCCATCCTTATTTTTTTTCCGGCATTCTTTGTTGGTTTCTAAAATCAGTTCAATCTTCTGACCTACCACTAACCTTTGCAGTATTGTATACTTTTTCTTTCAACTTGATACTATCCTTAACTTCCTTAGTTAGCCACAGATGGTGCATCCTTCTCATTGTCTTTCTTTCTTATTGGAAAGCATGTTTGCTGACAGTTATGAAATATCTCAAGTGCCTGCCACTGCTTCTCCACTGCCCTATCTTTTAACCTATTTCCCCAGTTCACTTCAGTCAACTCTGTCCTCAAACTTAAATAAAGGTAATTACAAGGGTACGACACTAGTTTTAGACCCACACCTTTCACCCTCAAACTGAACGCGAAATTTTATCATGTTATGAACACTGTTGCCTAGAGGTTCCTTTACTATGAGGTCTTTAATTAATTCTCTCTCATTGCACAGGACCAGGTCTAAAATAGCCTGTCCTGGTTGGCACTAGAACATACTGCTCTAAGAAATTGTCCCAAAAACACTAACACTATGAACTGATCTTCCAGGATACCTTTGCCAATCAGATTTGTCCAATCTAGAAGATGATTAAAATCATCCATGATTATTGAAGCTCAATACCATCCAGAATAAAGCAGCCCACTTGATTGGCATCCCATCCACCACTTTAAACATTTACTCCCTCCACCACCGATGCACAGTGGAAGCAGTGTGTACCATATACAAGATGCACAGCAGCAGCTCACCACACCTCCTTTGACTATTTTCCAAACCCGTAACCTCTTCCATCTAGGAGGACTAGGGCAGCAGACGTGTGGGAACACCACCACCCACAAGTCCTCCTCCAAATTACATACCATCCTGACTTGGAAATATATTGCCATTCCTTCGCTGTCACTGGATCAAAATCCTGGAACTCCCTCTTTAACAGCACCAGATGGACTGCACAGTTCAAGAAGGCAGCTCACCACCACCTTCACAGGAGCAATTAGGGATGAGCAACAAATGCTGGCCTTGCCAGTGACACCCACATCCCATGAAACAAATTTAAAAAAGGGCAGTGGAAGCAGATTCAATAACAACTTTCGGGGAATTGGGTAAATGCTTGAAGGGGAAAAAAAAAAACAGGGCTGTGGGGAAAGAGTGGGGAGTGGGTTTAATTAAATAGCACTACCAAAAGGGCCAAATGGTCTCCCTCTGTGCTTGGTCATTCAATGATTCTATAAAAATATCTATTTGCATAAATCACCAACTATACAAACATATCTTAACAACCGTGTCCACTTAACATTTTTGTATCAAATTTCATACCAACACTCTAATCAGTGTTAGATATTAGTGAAGATAGCGTGAAAGATATAACTTACTCAAGAACTTCAATATACAATACTTTCAGCTATTAAACCAGTGAAAATCAATCCCTTGCTGTTTTAAATTTACTGCTAGTTCATCACTCACGCTGGTGTAATTTCAGTGTTGCCTGCACTATGGCATTAATACGTACTGGAAGAAATTGAACAAATTAACCCTATACAGCAAGGGTTCCCAAACTGTGGTATGTGCAACCCTGGGGATACCAGGAGACATCTCTGGGGGCTACTCAGGAGAAATTGTCTGATGGATAATACTCTAGCCCAACCCCTCCACTTTTGTTGTGCTTTCTCGCATGTGCTACTCTGGCACCCTCAGGCCACTCTCTCTTTGTGAACACCCTGTGAACATGGGCGGCACAGTGGCGCAGTGGTTAGCACCGCAGCCTCACAGCTCCAGCGACCCGGGTTCAATTCCGGGTACTGCCTGTGTGAAGTTTGCAAGTTCTCCCTGTGTCTGCGTGGGTTTCCTCCGGGTGCTCCGGTTTCCTCCCACATGCCAAAGACTTGCAGGTTGATAGGTAAATTGGCCATTAGCAATTGCCCCTAGTATAGGTAGGTGGTAGGGAAAATATAGGGACAGGTGGGGATGTGGTAGGAATATGGAATTAGTGTAAGATTAGTATAAATGGGTGGTTGATGGTCGGCACAGACTTGGTGGGCCGAAGGGCCTGTTTCAGTGCTGTATCTCTAAAAACTAAAAAACCCTCCGCCTTAATCTCTCTCATGTGCTGTTCTCTCCACTTACAATAGTACACAATATGGAAACCGCTCTGCGGTTATTGACATTAGGAGTCCATAGAAATAGCTGGGCAACTTCACTATCAGGAGGTGAAGAGAAAATATTTCCAAATTTGCAGATCACACAAAACTAAATGGAACTGTGAGTTGTGGAGGATGCAAAGACACTTCAAGGAGATTTGGAAAGGCTAAGCGAGTGGGAAAAAAATTGGCAGATGGAATACAATGTGGAAAAATGTGAATTTATTCACTTTGGTAGGAAAAACAGAAATGCAGAGTATTTCTTATATGGTAAGAGGCTGGGAAGTGTTGAACTTCAAAGGGACTTGGGTGTCCTTGTTCACGAGTCACTGAAAGTTAACATGCAGGTACAGCAAGCAATTAAGGAAGAAAATGGTACGTTGGCCTTTATTACAAGAGAAATTGAGAATAGGAGTAAAGATATCTTACTTCAGTTATATAGGGCCTTGGTGAAACTGCACCTGGAGTAGTGTGTGCAGTTTTGGTCTCCTTACCCAAGGAAATATATACTTGTCATGGAGGGAGTGCAACAAATGTTCACCAAACTAATTCTTGAGATGGAGGGATTATCTATGAGGAAAGATTAAATAGACTGGGTCTTTATTCCCTGGAGTTTAAAAGAATAAGAGGTGATCTCATTCAAACATATAAGATTCTAACAGGGCTTGACACCGTAGATGGCTGGGGACTCTAGAACCAGGGGGCACAGTCTCAGAATAAAGGGGCAGGTCATTCAGGACTGAGATCAGGAGGAATTTCTACACTCAGGGTGTGGTGAATCTTTGGAATTCTCTGCCCCAGAGGGCTGTGGAATGTTCACCAAACTAATTCCTGAGATGGAGGGATTATATATGAGGAAAGATTAAATAGACTGGGTCTTTATTCCCTGGAGTTTAAAAGAATAAGAGGTGATCTCATTCAAACATATAAGATTCTAACAGGGCTTGACACTGTAGATGGCTGGGGACTCTAGAACCAGGGGGCACAGTCTCAGAATAAAGGGGCAGGTCATTCAGGACTGAGATCAGGAGGAATTTCTACACTCAGGGTGTGGTGAATCTTTGGAGTTCTCTGCCCCAGAGGGCTGTGGAAGTTCAGATCGTTAAATATGTTCAAGGCTGAGATCGCTAGATTTCTACATATTAAAAACATCAAGGGATACCAGGATAGTGCAGGAAAGTGGTGTTGAAGTAGAAGATCTGCCATGATCTCTTCGAATGGTGGAGTGGGCTCGAAGGATACAATGGCCTACTCCTGCTCCTATTTCTTATGTCCTTAAGTTTCTGAAACTCTGTTTTAAATCTGAGGTTGCCTGGAGCAATTGTTACGACGGAGGTGGGAGGAGTGCACTGTTTTTCTAGTTCCACTTCTCCACAGGTCACAACATATAGTTAAATGTTTACCCAGTTACCGATACGGTCAATCATAGACTATTTTTATCCCAGAATAAAGTACACCAACCAGGCCAACAAAAATATCAGTTTATTATAAAACAAAACTTAAATCAGTAATGAAGCAAAGCATTAACACACACATTGAAATATCAAAGTTCCCTATTACCTTAGCCCCAAACAGACACACAGGTTAACCGAAAAATAGAAACATAGAAAATAGGAGGAGTAGGCCATTCGGCCCTTTGAGCCTGCTCCGCCATTCATTATGATCATGGCTGATCATCCAACTCAGTAACCTGTTCCCGCTTTCCCCCCATATCCTTTGATCCCTTTCGCCCCAAGAGCTATATCTAACTCCTTCTTGAAAACATACAATGTTTTGGCCTCAACTGCTTTCTGTGGTAGCGAATTCCACAGACTCACCACTCTCTGGGTGAAAAAATTTCTCATCTCAGTCCTGAAAGGTTTACCCCATATCCTTAGACTATGACCCCTGGTTCTGGACACCCCCACCATCGGGAACATCCTTCCTGCATCTACTTTGTCAAGTCCTGTTAGAATTTTATAGGTTTCTATGAGATCCCCCCTCATTCTTCTGAACTCCAGCGAATATAATCCTAACTGACTCAATCTCTCCTTATACGTCAGTCCCGCCATCCCAGAAATCAGTCTGGTAAACCTTCGTTGCACTCCCTCTATATCAAGAACATCCTTCCTCAGATAATGAGACCAAAACTGCACACAATATTCCAGGTGTGGCCTCACCAAGGCCCTATATAATTGCAGCAAGACATCCCTGCTCCTGTACGCGAATCTTCTTGCTATTAAGGCCAACATAGCATTTGCTTTTTATACCGCCTGCTGCACCTGCATGCTTATCTTCAGTGACTTGTGTATGAGAACATCCAGGTCTCATTGCATATTCCCCTCTCTCAGTTTATAACCGTTCAGATAATAATCTGCCTTCCTGTTTTTGCTACCAAAGTAGATAACCTCTCAGTTATCCACATTATACTGCATCTGCCATGCATTTGCCCACTCACTCAACTTGCCCAACTCACCCTGAAGCCTCTCTGTATCCTCCTCACAACTCACCCTCCTACCCAGTTTTGTGTCATCTGCAAATTTGGAGATATTACATTTAGTATCCTCATCTAAATCATTAATATATATTGTGAATAGCTGGGGTCCTAGCACCGATCCCTGCGGTACCCCACTAGTCACTGCCTGCATTCAGAAAAAGACCCATTTATTCCTACTCTTTGTTTCCTGTCCGCCAACCAATTTTCTATCCATCGCAATACACTACCCCCAATCCCATGCGCTTTAATTTTACACGCTAACCTCTTATGTGGGACTTTGTGGAAAGCCTTCTGAAAGTCCAAATAAACCACATCCACTGGCTCCCCCTCATCAACTCTACTAGTTACATCCTCGAAGAATTCTAGTAGATTTGTCTAGCATGATTTCCCTTCCGTAAATCCATGCTGGCTCTGTCCGATGCTACCACTGTTCTCCAAATGCTCTGCTATAAAACCTTTTATAATGGACTCTAGAATTTTCCCCACTACCGACGTCAGGCTGACTGGTCTATAATTCCCCGTTTTCTCTCTACCTCCTTTTTTAAATAGTGGGGTTACATTAGCTACCCTCCAATCTGTAGGAATTGTTCCAGAGTCTATAGAATCTTGAAAGATTGCCACCAATGCATCCACTATTTCTAGGGCCACTTCCTTAAGTACTCTGGGATGTAGATTATCAGGCCCTGGAGATTTATCGGCCTTCAATCCCATCAATTTCCCCAACACCATTTCTCTACTAATACTGATTTCCTTCAGTTCCTCCCTCTCACTAAACCCTGTGTTCCCCAACATTTCTGGTATGATATTTGTGTCCTTTGTGAAGACAGAACTAAAGTATGCATTTAGTTGGCCAGCCATTTGTTCCCCATAATAAATTCCCCTGTTTGACTGTAGGGGACCTACATTTGTCTTCACTAATCTTTTTCTCTTCACATACCTATATAAAATTTTACAGTCAGTTTTTATGTTCCCCGCAAGCTTACTCTCGTACTCTATTTTCCCCTTCTTAATCAGTCCCTTGGTCCTCCTTTGCTGAATTCTAAATAGAGATTTTCTCTTCAGAGCTCCATAACAAAAAAAAACTTTGGCTAAATAAATGCTAATTCTTGAAGAAAAAAAAGATATGTTAAGATGTCAGTTGTCCCTTTTTGGTTTGGCATTTGCCATTTATGCGTAGATGGCTGTCACTGGGATCTTTCTAGAACAGGTCTTTTCAGGCGACGTTGAAGATCAGTTTGGCAGGCTTTCCAGGAGAAATGCAGCAACAGGGGCTTCCGGCAGGCCTTTCAGGTGGAATGCAGCACAATTTCTCTATTTCTTACACTCGCTTCAAAGAGATGGAACAGCTGGCGGGCTTTTCAAAGAGATAGAAGAAAGTGCTGATTGTGACTGCACTCTTGGCTGGTTTTCTCCAACTGCCTTCAAAACAGCTCACACCCCAACACACTGTCCAAAGTGAAACCAAAAACAATATCTCAAGAGTCAAGCATCCTGACCTCTATAAATTTTGACATGTCACTACTCTTTAAATGTCTCACCCAAGGCAAAAAGCCCCTGTTGGGTATTTATCTGAAGACAGGGGACTTCCAGTACATGTTGTTTGCAGACAAGACCTCTCAGTGTCCTTTCAAATGACCCCAGTGAAAAAAAAAAATCCATGGAATCCTTTTCAGTTTCCCCAAATAAAACAATATCCATAATTCTGAAATACATGAGTCTTCAAAGAAAACAAAAAAATAGAAGCACCGTCACAACACTTCCATCTTTGGAGGAATGAAATACCATTTTTAAATGTGTTTCATTATAAAGAGTGGGAAAAAAAGATGAAAAATATTTTAAAACACATTTTCACACTCATACTCATTCACTTTTTACCTTTAGCTAATACCATTCTGCTTTGTACCATCTTTGCACTCAGATAACTCAAAGCAAAGTTAAATCCTAGACAAAGCATCCACAATTACATTATTGTTTCCTACAATGTGGATAACCTTTAAGTGATAAGGTTGCAATAATAAACTCCATCGGAATAGTCTGGCATTCTGGTTTTTAAATTTTTCCACAAAGACTAGGGGGTTATGATCAGTATATACCTGTGTGTCTCTGTAGTCGTGGTGGACACATACCTCAAAATGCTTACGAGCTAGTAATAAACCTAGGGCAAAAACAAGAAATGCTGGATTCACTCAGCAGGTCTGGCAGCATCTGTGGACAGAGAAGCAGAGTTAACGTTTCGGGTCAGTGACCCTTCTTCGGAACTGACAAATATTAGAAAAGTCACAGATTATAAACAAGTGAGGTGGGGGTTGGGCAAGAGATAACAAAGGAGAAGGTGCAGATTGGACCAGGCCACATAGCTGACCAAAAGGTCACGGAGCAAAGGCAAACAATATGTTAATGGTGTGTTGAAAGACAAAGCATTAGTACAGATTAGGTGTGAATATACTGAATATTGAATATTCACACCTAATCTGTACTAATGCTTTGTCTTTCAACACACCATTAACATATTGTTTGCCTTTGCTCCGTGACCTTTTGGTCAGCTATGTGGCCTGGTCCAATCTGCACCTTCTCCTTTGTTATCTCTTGCCCAACCCCCACCTCACTTGTTTATAATCTGTGACTTTTCTAATATTTGTCAGTTCCGAAGAAGGGTCACTGACCCGAAACGTTAACTCTGCTTCTCTTTCCACAGATGCTGCCAGACCTGCTGAGTGAATCCAGCATTTCTTGTTTTTGTTTCAGATTTCCAGCATTCGCAGTATTTTGCTTTTATAATAAACCTAGGGCTTCTTTTTCCACTTTTGAATCGGTTTTTTGGTGTCAATTTAGCTTTTTGGAAAAGTATCCCAATGGCTTTTCTATGCCAAATTCATTGTCTTGTAACAGAACTGCACCGAGCCCCAAGTCACTTGCATCAATTGCTACCTTGAAGGGCTGAGTGAAATTTGGAGCAGCCAACACTGGTTCGTTAATCAAAATGGCTTTCAGCCTCTCAAAAGATGCTTGGCACTCCTCTGACCACACTACCTTGGTTTTCTTTTTTTATAACAAATCTGTCAGTGGAGCAGCTATAGGACTAAAATTTGGTACAAACTTGCAGTAGAAACCACATATCCCCCAAAACCTCATGATGTCATGATTTCTTGTTTAGTCCTGGGGTGGGGAATTGCACCAATGCTTGTACTTTTGCTGTTCTTAGCAACACTTGTCCTTGTCCTACTCTATATGCAAATTCACTTTTGGCAAGGTTTATCATTAAATTGGACAATTGTAATTTTCGAAACAGAGCTTCTAGCTGTTCCAAGTGGTCCTTCCAGTGTATACCAGCACATCGTCAAGGTAAACCACACAGTAAGGAACATTGGCTACCACTTGTCCCATTAGTCTCTGAAAAGTAGCTGGGGCATTTTTTTTTTAGGCCAAATGACATCACCCAGCATTGGAAAAGACCGTCTGCTCTTTGTCTGTTGACAAAGGCCAATATTTCTTTAGCTCGGGGTGTTAAAGAAACTTGCCAGTATCCCTTTAACAATTCTATTTTTGTAAGAAACATGGCACTGCCCATTCTGTCAATACGGTCTTCCAAACAAGGAATTGTGTAGGAGTCTGCTTTTGTTACTGCATTAACCTTTCTGTAATCTATGCAGGATCCAGTTGAACAGTTAGGTTTAGACATGAACACTATTGGGGCTGCTTTGACTGGGTTCAATTAGGTGGTTTTCCAGCATGTATTGGATTTCTGCTTTTACCTGGGCCTGTTTCTCTGGACCTAAGCGATAAGGATGCTGTTTTATAGGAAAGGATTCCCCTACATCCACGTCATATGTGGCTAAGGTTGTATATCCTGGCTTGTCCCTACAGACTCTTTTAAATGCTGTGAGCAGCCTTGTTAGGTCTTCTTGTTGTTCTGCATCTAAATATGAAAGCAGTGTGTCCAAGCTCCCTAACAATTCAGTATTAGCCAACTGGATAGGAGGATGTTCAATTTGAGAATTGTCTAGGTCTCCTCCTGCCTCATCCTCACTACCCCTGCTACCTGTGCTTGCTTATTCTCCTCCCAGCGATAATATTGTTTCAACATATTGATATAACAGCCAATTCTTTTGCTGGCAATCTGGGATGTCAATCAAATAATTTACTTTACCAATTCTCTTGACCACTTTACATGGACTACTGAACCATGCTTTCAGCAGTTCACCCTGTAAAGGCAGTAATACTAACACCTCATCCCCTGGTTGAAATGTTTGGGTTTTGGCATTCTTGTGTGCCCATTTCTTGATGGTTGTTTGGGAAGCTTTAAGGTGTTCCTAAGCCATTTTGCAGACCCTCATGAGCCATTCCCAGTACACGGATACATAATCTAACACAGAAGATTCATCCCTTTGTTCTGAAAACCTTTCTTTCATTAGTTTTAGAGGACGTCTTATCTCATTTCCATAAACTAATTCAAAAGGACTAAAACTGGTAGACTCATTAGGTGAATCCCTAGTGGCAAACAAAAGAAATTCTAGCCCGTTATACCAATCATGGGGATATTCATGAAGTATGCCCAGATCGTTTTGAGGGTCTGATGGTACCTTTCTAAAGCCCCTAATGCCTTAGGGTGGTATGCTGAAGTATTATACCCAAATTACCCATAACTTCCTGAAAAATTTCAGACATAAAATTGCTTCCCAATTTCACTCCTAAACTGTCTGGTTCTAATTATTTAGACTTTGCTAGTCCTAGTCTCACAACCAGCAGAAATAGTTTCTATCAAACCTATTTGTTTCCTTAATATCTTGAAGACTTCAGTCAAATCATGCCTCAATCTTCTAAATTCCAAGGAATACAATGCTAGTTTATGTAATCTAGCCTCGTAACTTAACTCTTCGAGTCCAGGTATCATTCTAGTAAATCTACACGGCGGTCCCTCCTAGGCTAAATATATCTTTCCTAAGGTGTGGTACCCAGAAATGCTCACATAACTCCAGGTGTGGTCTAACCATGCCAAAAGACTTGTCAATAAAAGAAGAGAACCTCCTCGACACCTCAACTAATGGCGAACTGTAGATCGAGTTCCAAAAAAAAAAGCTGATGAAGTTCTGATAAAAGGTCACTGACCTGAAACGTTAACTCTGCTTCTCTCTCCACAGATGCTGCCAGACCTGAGTATTTCCAGCATTTCTTGTTTTTATTCCCAAAAAAAAGCAGTTGGCTGAATTGAGTCTAAATGCGAACAGAGTTCCCTGAATTGTCAGACAGGGCTCTTAAGGTTTGATAAAGTTTGCTACAACTTACCTGTATGAAAGTGGATTTTCATCACTGATGGAATGAAATTGAAATATCCTCAGCAATTTTGTGTGGAAAATAACTTACAACTCAAACTATCACTCCAAACATTATGTTTTATGCCTGAACAAACAACCTCATCCGTCACATAAATGGTGAGACGCACTAATAAGTCATTGTTTAAGTTGTAAATGTGTATTATAATTTGTACATTTATTTTATTTTTTTATAAAGCTTGGGCATTAAAGGGGTTAAAGTATTAAAATGCATGCTGGAAGGGGTACGCAAGCAGTTGGTAGATCTGGAACGGGGTACACAATAAGTAGTTTGGAAACCTCTGCCATAAAATATCTGACACTGACCTTTTGAGTGCATGATGCTGATACTGCACACTTGTGTAAAAATGTCTAATTCTCCAACGTTGACTTAACTTACCTTGACAGTTGCATAAAAATTCACCAAGAGGAAAGGAAAGAAAAACTTTTCCTGCAGTTCACTACCATGGATATCAATATAGAGCAGTACTGCCAACAAGCTGTAAATAGCTACAAGAAAAGGATTACAAGAGAAAAGATAACAAAAATAAAATAATGCAATAAAATACTAATTAAAGTATAAAATAAGGGCATGGATTTTAAAATGGCAGAGTTCACCAAATACATTTGAGCATAGGAAAAAAGATCATGTCTGGCTTTGCAGTGTCTTTTATACTGTGTGAGGAAGTCACAGGTATAATGTTACATCACATCACAGATATTATGGCATCTTTAAAAGGGACATTGGGCAGGATTTTCCCCATTGGCTTCAGGACCCCGTCATCAGGGTCAAATGGGGGGGGGAGGTAGAAGCCCATATTGTATGGAGAACAGTCACCCGGCTGTGACTTTCCCTGAATCCAATTAAGGATGGCGGGCGGGCTCACAAAGCTGGAGGGCCAATAGGTGGCCCTCCAGCTCGGAAGAAGCAGGATGCCCTTGCATGTGAGAGAGAGAAAGGGTGCCTCTCTGTTCAACTTCCTGAAATTTAAATTTAAAATAAAAAAGGCCCTTAGCAGCCGGGTCACTGTTGTGAGGGGGAGCACCTCCACAGGGCAGCCTGCAGTTGAAGCTGAAGCCAGGCAGGCAGGGAGAGTCTCTATTTCTGGCTGGAGTGCTGGCACCCTGGTCTGTCACTGGCAGGTCGCCTCCAGGCAGCTCAACTGTTCCAGGACACCTCCAGAGACGTGGAGGCCGACTGGAGTTAAAAAAAATACTACCAATGGCTCAGAATGTACTTAGTACCAGGTGCCAAAAATTTGGAAATTTACTCTGTTCTCCTGCTTTGTGTTTCTTACCTGAATAAGATCCTGCAAGAATACTGCATAATCAAGGCTCGTGTCTACTTTTGCTTCTTTCTCAATGTATTCGGCAAAATAACATTTCTCAAAGGAGCCACAAATTACTAAAATTGGTACCTTTGGCACTTCAGTGTGAATATTTTTAGTTTTACATTAGTACTTCACTAACATCTTAAATGCAAAATCTTCATATAAATTCTTCATCCAAAAACAGAAAGTTGGCATTACCATTCAGTTTGTGATGGGTTTTGTGCAGCTGCTATTTTTGGTTATTGTTGATTCTGCTGGTCTTGCTAAACATCAAAAGCAGTGTTGACCTGCCATTGTGCTGAGTGGCACATCACAGAGATGTCCCCCATCACACTTCCATGATTCATTATGCAATAAGAACTTGCAATTATAAAGTCCCTTTCGTGTCCTCAAATAATATTTCTGGAGTGCAGTCACGGTTATGACAAAGGTACCAGCCAACTTACACACTGAAAGGTGCCACAATCACCAGTGACCTGAACGACCAAAGTTAATCTGCTTTAATGCAAGAAAATCAAAGGCAAATATGGGCAACCAAAGGCAGTAAAAAAAGGAAAAGAAAACGATCTGCATTTATATCGCAGCTTTCACATCCTCAGGACATCCCAAAGCATTTCACAACCATGAAGTACTTATGTGTAGTTGCTGCTTAATATAACAAAAAGACTATTACCAGTACAAATCCAATCAACATCATACAACACTGGACATGCCATCCCTATTACAATCCTCAACAAGGATTCGAAATTGTTGCTCTATTGAGGTGGGCTACTGCAAGCGCAAGAGAGAGGAGGTAGTGGTGTTGTGGTAATGTCACTGGACTAGTAACCTAGAGGCCCAGGCTAATGCTCTGGGAACATGGGCTGGAATCCCACCACGGCAGATGGCGAAATTTGAATAAAATAAAACTGAAATTAAAAGCGAGTCTAATGGTGACCATGAAATCATTGTCAATTGCTGTAAAAAAACCCATCTGGTTCACTAATGTCCTTTAGGGAAGGAAATCTGCTGTCCTTACCTGGTCTGGCCTTCATGTGACTCCAGAACCATAAACAATGAGGTTGGTTCTTAAGTACCCTTTAAAATGGCCTAGCAAGCCAATCAAACCACTACAAAAGTGTAAAAGAAGGAATGAAACCGGACAGACAACCCGGCATCAACCTAGGCACTGGAAACGACAAGGGCAAACCCAGCCCCGTCAACCCTGCAAATATCATCTGGGGGCTTGTGCCAAAATTGGGACAGCTGTCCCACAGATTAGTCAAGCAACAACCTGACATAGTTATACTCATGGAATCATACCCTACAATGTCCCTGACACCACCATCACCACCAGCAGGACAGACACCAGAGGTGGCAGCACAGTGGTATACAGTCAGGAGGAAGATGCCCTGGGAGTCCTCAATATTGATTCCTGACCCAGGTGAAGGCTCATGGTATCAGGTCAAACATGGACAGGGAAACCTCCTGCTGATTACCACCTACCACCCCTCTTCGGCTGATGAATCAGTGCTCCTCCATATTGAACACCAACTGGAAGAAGCACTGAGGGTAGCAAGAGCATGTATTCTAAGTGGGGGACTTCAATGGTCATCACCAAGAATGGCTAGGTAGCACCACTAATGACTAAGCTGGCTGAGTCCTAAAGAACAAAGCTGCTAGACAGGGTCTGGGGCAGGTGGTGAGGGAACCAAAAAGAGGTTAAAACCTACTTGACCTTGTCCTCACCAATCTACCTGTCGCAGATTCATCTGTCCATGACAGTATTGGTAGGTGCGACCACAGCACAGTTTTTGTGGAGACTAAGTCCTGTCTTCACACTGAGGGTACCCACCATTGCGTTGTGCGGCACTACCACCATGCTAAATGGGATAGATTTTGAACAGATCTAGCAACTCAGAACTGGGCATCCATGAGGCACTGTGTGGGCCATCAGCAGCAGAATTGTATTCAACCACAATCTGTAACTTCATGGCCGGCCTATCCCCCACTCTACCACTGCCATCAAGCCAGGGGGCTAAGCCTGGGTCAATAAAGAGTGCAGGAGGGCATGCCAGCTGCAGCACCAGGTATACTTAAAAAAGTAGCGTCAGCCTGTTGAAGCTACAACACATGCAAACAGCGGAAGCAGCATGCAATACACAGGGTTAAGCGATCCCACAACCAACTGATCAGATCGAAGCTCTGCAGTCCTGCCACATCCAGTTGTGAATGGTGGTGGATAACTAAACAACTAACAGGAGGAGAAGGCTCTAGAAATATGCCCATCCTCAATGATGGGGAATCCCAGCACATCAAAGCAAAAGGACAAGGCTGAAGCATTTTCATCCATCTGCAGCCAGAAGTGCTGAGTGGATGATCCGTCTCGGCCTCCTCCTGAAGTGTCCAGCATCACAGATGCCAGTCCTCAGCTAATTCGATTCACTCCAGGTGATATCAGAAAACGACTGAAGGCACTGGATACTGCAAAAGCTATGGGCCCTGACAAAATTCCGGCAACAGTACAGAAGACCTGTGCTCCAGAACATTCCGTGTCCCTAGCCAAGCTGTTCCAGTACGGCTACAACACTGGCATCTGCCCGGCAAAGTGGAAAATTGCCCAGGTATGTCCTGTACACAAAAAGCAGGACAAATCTAACCCGGCCAATTACCACCCTATCAGTCTACTCTCTATTATCAGTAAAATGATGCAAGGGGTCATCGACAGTGCTATCAAGCAGCACTTGCTGAGCAACAACCTGCTGACTGACGCTCACTATGGGTTCTGCCAGGGCCACCAGCTCCTGACCTCATTACAGCCTTGGTCCAAACATGGACAAAAGAGCTGAACTCAAGAGGTGAGGTGAGAGTGACTGCCCTTGACATCAAGGCAGCATTTGACCAAGTATGGCATCAAGGTGCCCTAGCAAAAGTCAATGGGAATGGAGCCAATGGGAATCAGGGGAAAAGCTCTCCGCTGGTTGGAGTCATACCTAGCACAAAGGAAGATGCTTGTGGTTGTTGGAGGTCAAATCATCTCAGTCCCAGGACATCACTGCAGGAGGTCCTCAAGGCCATAGGCCCAACCATCATCTGTTGCTTCATCAATGACCTTCCCTCCATCATAAAGTCCAAAGTGGGGATTTTCGCTGATCATTGCACAATGTTCAGCACCATTTGCGACTCCTCTGATACTGGAGCAGCCCATGTCCAGGTGCAGCAAGACCTGGACAACATCCAGGCTTGGGCTGATAAATGGCAAGCAACATTCACACCACACAAGTAGCAGGCAATGACCATCTCAAACAAAGAGAGAATCTAACCATCTCCTGTTGATGTTCAATGTCATTACCATCGCTGAAACCCCCACTATCAACTCCCTGGGTGTCACCATTGACCAGAAACTGAGCTGGACCAACTACATAAATGCTGTGGCTACAAGAGTAGGTCAGAGGCTGGGAATTCTGCAGCGAGTAATTCACCTCCTGTCTCCCCAATGCCTGCCCACCATCTACAAGGCACAAGTCAGGAATGTGACGGAATACTCTCCACTTGCCCGGCTGGGTGCAGTGCCAACAATACTCAAGAAGCTCGACACCATCCAGGACAAAACAGCCTGCTTGACTGGCACCCCATCCACCACCTGCAACGTTATATCCCTTCACTGCTGACGCACAGTGGCAGCAGTGTGTACCATATACATGATGCACTGCAGCAACTCACCAAGGCTCCTAAGACAGTACCTTCCAAACCCACAACCTCCACCACTTAGAAAGACAAGGGCAGCAGATGCATGGGAGCACCACCACCTGCAAGTTCCCCTCCAAGCCACACACCACCCTGACTTGGAAATATATTGCCGTTGCTTCGCTGCCACTGAATCAAAATCTGGCAACTCCCTTCCTAACAGAAATGTTGGTGTACCTACACCCCAGGGACTGCAGCGGTTCAAGAAGGCAGCTCACCACCACCTTCTCAATGGCAATTAGGGATGGGAAACAAACGCTGGCCTTGCCAGCGATGCCCACATATATAAAAAAACATTTGTACCTATACTTAAAACTAGGCAGAATTGTTTTAAAAAAAATACACTTTAAATTTATATAATAGCACAGTTCAGAATCCTTGTTGTACTCTTGAGATTAACATTGCTCGAGCAACATTTAGAGGCTGAGTTATTGGCCTATGACTTTCTAAATTTGGACATAACCAATGGCATTGTGAACAACAAAGTCTGTAATTAGCTTGGTACTGACATCGTTGGGTATGTTGAAAGCCAACTCAAAGATATTTCAAAGTTATTTTAATAATATGTAGGCTTGGACTTGACTTAAATTATCATGTCTTTATCAAATTGAAAAAATGCTGGACACAATCTGCTGAAAACAATGGTGATTTCTCTCTTGATAAACTGAGCACTATTTTGCAGTGCTGTGGATGAACTATAAAACAGGCTAATTTCAGGTAATGTCTACATCTGAAATTGATGCAAATCAATGCACTGTGTTATTGATGGTGTTTTCTGGAGGTTTGTTACCATCTTCAGTTATAATACTGTGGCAAAAATCAACAAATATCAACAATTCTCGAAGTTTGACCTGTGTTAACATTGTCTAATCAAACAGCTTTTATGCAACAGTGACAGAGTGCTGCAGTCCCCGAGTCAAATAGCAAATAGGCCATAAAATACAAGTGACTTTCCAAAGAAGCAGAGTGCAGTGGCTGTTTTTCCCTCACTACAAAGTTCACATTAAGGAATTGTTCTTAAAAATAGTTTAAAACAACTACATCCTGTTGCTGTTCCAGCATCCTATGCAGACTACTTGTACGCAAGGATTTCATTAACGAAGGCCAAAATGATGAACTCCAAATTTTAAGAGATGATTTAAAAAAAAGACACATACAATCCGAGTTAACTGTCTAACTCAATGGATTGCTGTGATGAACAATCTTGAAAAAAGGAACGACACACAAATTGATGTTGCTATTCCTTGTCCTTTTCTTTTCCCACATTTTTGTCCTTTTATTTTATAAAACTATTGGATCAAGCCTCATGGTTTCAAGCTTTCTATTTAAATTTGCATCCCTTGAACAAACTCGAAACAAATTCTGCTTTTTGGTTTCCTCATTTTTATTTCACAACTCTAGACTGCAGAGTCATTTTGAGTCTGTACCAATGACTCTGCTTCCATTTGTCTACTCACTAGGCACAGCTAAAGCTTATCCTTTTCAAAACGGCCAAGAAACCACAAACAACGTGGTCACTAACTGCTGTCCTTGGTGACATGGGACAGCCACACAACCATTTCTGCAATTTACAGCATGTTTATAGTTTAAACCACTTCAGTTGTGCCTCAGGGATCCAGTCTCACGGAAATCACTGCAGCAACTCACCAAAGGCCACTTGGACAGCATCTTTCTGCACCCTGCCCCCAAACTCCACAACAACCTACACCAAGAAAAATAGCAGCAGCAATGTTCTAGGAAAACCCTCACCAAGCTCCTCTCCAAGTCACACGGCATCTCCCTACTTGAGCATATATTAATATCTCGTCCTCATGTCTGGGTTAATATTATGGAATTCCCTACCAAATACTATTTTGGGAGCACCATTACCGCAAGGGCTACAGTGGTTCAAGGAAATGGCTCATCATCACCTTCTCAGGGCAACCACGGATGGGCAATAAATACTGGTCTTCCAACTGATGCTCACATATGAAGAATAAAAAAAAGAAAAATTGCACAGCAGATTTCCAAACACCTGGAACAACATTGGGAAAACTGGTCTTTGGTTTTGAGTCTACAGATTTGCATTTTCAGCAGTGTCTTTTCACGGATTCCCTTTTTCCCCCATTGGAATAAGATTCTCAGAAACTGACAGACTTCCAAATTATCCTGCCCAACAGTGTAAACTTAAGCAGCTTACTGAAACCTTTTCTGTATAAACTGATAATACTCCAATATTATTGTCCCTTTACATAAAAGATAAACTTATTACTAGCTGATATCAAAAATGTTCTGTACTATAGCACATATTCTTTTACCATCTCAATCGAAGCAAAAAGCATTTGAAAAACTTCCTAAGTTTTACGCTGCTGTTTTTTTTTAAAAAGACAAACTTGACAGTTATTGTTTACACTACCCAAAAATAGAAAAAATTAGAGAAACACGCTATGCTTAAATTAGAAATCTTCTACAAACGTGAATGGGAAATGATTTTGTACATTCAAATTAGGCAAGAATTTAAATGTCAATTGTTCACAATTAAACTGTAAAATGCCTATTTGAATGAACTACTCAGGCAATGTATTTATTTCATTCCTTACACAGTTTTAAAGGACTGGTTTAGAAAGTTATTTTCACCAAAGTAAAGAACTTGCAAACTTGAAATTCTTAAAACGTTAATTGTTCTTGGTGATGGAAGCCATTCGCAAATAGTAAATAAATATAGTTGCTGTGGAAATATTTCAGTAAATAGCTTGCTTTCAGCAGGCAACTGTTTAAAAAGACATTTATGGGGCTAATAATGACTAGTAAGCACCATTGTGTTTTGGGCACAGATGCCAATATCATCACCCTCTATAAGAACAAGGGTGACCGCAGTGACTGCAACAACTACCATGGAATCTCCCTGCTCAGCATAGTGGGGAAAGTCTTCGATCAAGTCGCTTTAAACAGGCTCCAGAAGCTGGCTGAGGGTGTCTACCCTGAGGCAGTGTGGCTTTCGAGCAGAGAGATCCACCATTGACATGCTGTTCTCCCTTCGCCAGCTACAGGAGAAATGCCGTGAACGACAGATGCCCCTCTACGTTGCTTTCATTGATCTCATCAAAGCCTTTGACCGCGTCAGCAGACGTGGTCTCTTCAGATTACTAGAAGAGATTGGATGCCCACCAAAGCTACTAAGTATCATCACCTCATTCCATGACAATATGATAGGCACAATTCAGCATGCCGGCGCCTCATCAGACCCCTTTCCTATCCTGAGTGGCATGAAACAGGGCTGTGTTCTTGCACCTACACTGTTTGGGATCTTCTTCTCCCTGCTGCTCTCACATGCGTTCAAGTTTTAAGAAGGAATTTTCCTCCACACAAGATCAGGTGGCAGGCTGTTCAACCTTGCCCGTCTAAGAGCAAAGACCAAAGTACGGAAAGTCCTCATCAGGGAACTCCTCTTTGCTGACGATGCTGCATTAACATCTCACACAGAAGAGTGTCTGCAGAGACTCATCGACAGGATTACGGCTGCCTGCACTGAATTTGGCCTAACCATCAGCCTCAAGAAAACGAACATCTTAGTTATCTTAGAGATACAGCACTGAAACAGGCCCTTCGGCCCACCGAGTCTGTGCCGACCATCAACCACCCATTTACACTAATCCTACACTAATTCCATATTCCTACCACATCCCCATCTGTCCCTATATTTCCCTACCACCTACCTATACTAGGGGCAATTTATAATAGCCAATTTACCTAACAACCTGCAAGTCTTTGGCATGTGGGAGGAAACCGGAGCACCCGGAGGAAACCCACGCAGACACAGGGAGAACTTGCAAACTCCACACAGGCAGTACCCATAATTGAACCCGGGTTGCTGAAGCTGTGAGGCTGCGGTGCTAACCACTGTGCCACTGTGGGACAGGATGTCAGAAATGCCCCATCCATAAATATTGGTGACCACACTCTGGAAGTGGTTCAAGAGTTCACCTACCTAGGCTCAACTATCACCAGTAACCTGTCTCTCGATGCAGAATTCAACAAGCACATGGGAAGACTGTCCACACTGGCCAAGAGAGTGTGGGAAAATGGCGCACTGACAGAACACAAATGTTCAAGTGTATCAAACCTGTGTCCTCAATACCTTGCTCTACGGCAGCGAGGCCTGGACACCGTACGTCAGCCAAGAGCGACGTCTCAATTCATTCCTTCTACGCTGCCTCCGGAGAATCCTTGGCATCAGGTGGCAGGACCGTACCTCCAACACAGAAGTCCTCGAGGCGGTCAACATCCCCAGCATATACACCCTACTAAGCCAGCGGCGCCCGAGATGGCTTGGCCATGTGAGCCGCATGGAAGATGGCAGGATCTCCAAGGACACATTGTACAGCGAGCTCGTCACTGGTATCAGACCCACCGGTCGTCCTTGTCTCCGCTTTAAAGACGTCTGCAAACGCGACATGAAGTCCTGTGACACTGATCACAAGTCGTGGGAGTCAGTTGCCAGCGATTGCCAGAGCTGGTGGGCAACCATAAAGGTGGGGCTAAAGCGTGGCGAGTCGAAGAGACTTAGCAGTTGGCAGGAAAAAAGACAGAAGCGCAAGGATAGAGCCAACTGTTTAACAGCCCCGACAACCAATTTTATCTGCAGCACCTGTGAAAGAGTCCGTCACTCTAGAATTGGCCTTTATAGCCACACCAGGCGCTGCTCCACACACCACTGACCTCCTCCAGGTGCCTACCCATTGTCTCTTGAGACAAGGAGGCCAAAGAAGAACAAAGAAGAAGAAGAACATGCCTGCAGAACATGAAGCAACCTTGAGCCATAAGGAAAGGGCAGGTAATGTAAATATTCAACACACAGCACATAATGCACTGGCAACATGCTGCCGGCCACCAGTGCTTCATAAATGACTGCTGGTCATTCTTAAGCTGGAAAGACCATAACATTTTCAAAAGCTAAAAGCTAAGGTGCAGAAGCAGATGGAGTACAACTTCAAGGGCTTTTCTGTCTACACACAAAAACAAACAAGTATCTTGCTCCGTAACCAAGAAACATAATAGTCAGAGTAGGCCATGCAGCCCCTTGAACCTGCTCCGCCATTCAAGATGATCATGGCTGTTGCTGATCTGATCGTGGCTTTAACTCCTGCCCACCAACCCCGCCCCCACCCCCCCCCCCCCCACCCCCCGTAACCCTCGACTCCCTTGTAGTTCAAAAACCTATCTAACTCAGCCTTGAATGTATTTAATGACCCAGTCTCTACTGCTCTCTGGGGTACAGAATTCTAAAGATTAACAACCCTCATGAGAAGAAATTCCTCATCTTAGTCTTAAATGGGAGACCCCTTATTCTGAAACAGTCCCCCAGTTCAAGATTCACCCACAAGGGGAAATATCCTCTCATTATCTACCCTGTCAAGCCCCCTCAGAATCTTAAATGCTTCAATAAGATCACCTCTCTTCTAAACTCTAATAGGTATAGGCCTAACCTGCTCAACCTTTCCTAATAAGACAACCCCTTCATTCCAGGAATCAGCCAAGTGAACCTTCTCTGAACTGCCTCCAATGCATGTATATCCCTCCTTAAATGAGGCCAGAACTGTAGGCAGTACTCTAGGTGTGGTCTCAACAATGCCCTGTATCGTTGTAACAAGACTTTAATATTCCACTCCTCTTGCAATAAAAACTAACATTCCACTTCCCTTCCTAATTACTTGCTTTGCCTGCATGCTAACTTTTTATGATTCACGTTCGAGGACACCCAGATCTCTCTGTACCGCAGCATTCTGTAGTCTCTCCCCACTTAAATAATATTCTGCTTTTCTATTCGTCCTACCAAAGTGGATAACCTCATGTCATACTCCATCTGCCAAACCTTTGTCTGCTCACTTAGCTTATCTATATCCCTTTGCAGACTCCGTGTCCTCCTCACAACTTGCTTTCCCACCTACCTTTGTATCGTCAGCAAATTTGACTACAATACACTCGGTCCCTTCATCAAAGTCATTAATATAGACTGTAAATAGTTGAGGCCCCAGCACTAATCACTCTGGCACTCCACCTTTACCAACCTGAAAATGACCTGTTTATCCCGACTCCCTGCTTCCTGTTACTTAGCCAATCCTCTACCTATGCGAATATATTATCCCCAACACCATGAGTTCTTATCTTGTATAGTAACCCTTTATGTGGCACCTTATCAAATGCCTTTTGGAAATCCAAATACACTACTTCGACTAGTTCTCCTTTACCCACTCTGCTGGTTATATCCTCAAAGACATCTAATGAGTTTGTCAAACATGATATCCCTTTCACAAAACCACGTTGACTCTGCTGGATTGTATGATGATTTTCTAAATGTCCTATTTCCTTCATAATGGATTCCACCATTTTCCCCAACATCAGAAATTAGGCTAACTGGCCGATAGTTTCCTGCTTTCTTGAATAGGGGCATTACATTCACAGTTTTCCAATCTACTGGGACCTTTCCAGAATCTTAGGAATTTTGGAAAATTATAACCAATAACCAATAATTATAACCAAATTATAACTATCGCTGCAGATCCCAAAATGCAGGCCATCAGGACCAGGGGACTTATGAACTTTTATTTCCATTAGATTTCCTAGTACTTTTTCTCCAGTGATAGTGTCCCTTGATTTTCTACTATTCCTGGGATGCTTTTAGTCTCTCTATCCTTTTTGCCCCTTGACTTTTTAATATTCTTGGGTTGCTTTTAGTGTCTTTTACTGTGAAGACAGATACAAAATCTTTATTCAAAGTCTCTGCCATTTCCTGGTTTCCCTAAGGGGACCAATATGTATTTTAGCTACTCTCTTCCTATTTATATACTTGTAAAAGCTTTTACTATCTATTATATTTCTTGCTAGTTTACTCATATTCTAATTTCTCCCTCTATTATATTTTAGTCAATCTTTGCTGCTTTCTAAAGTTTTCCCAATCTTCTGCCTTCCACTAATTTTTGCAGCATTGTATGCCTTTTCTTTCAATTGAAAAGTCTGGTATGCCTTGGTACGGGCGACATAGGTAGAAAAAGGGATGCGTGGTTCTGCAGCCAGAAGTTAGGGAGCTAGGTAGGAAATTAGCAATCAGGATCTCAAAAGTAGTAGTCTCTGGAATACTCCCACTACTATGTGAGTATAAAAATAGGATAAAACAGATGAATGCGTGGCTGGAAAGATGGCACAGTAGGGAGGGCTTTAGATTCTTGGGACATTGGGACTGACTCTGGGGGAGATGAGACCTCTACAGGCCGGATAGGGTTGTACCTTAATAGAGCCGGGACTGGGTTCCTTGCAGGGCGATTTGCTAGTGCTACTGGGGAGGCTTTAAACTAACTTGACAGGGCTGTGGGAACCAGGAGAAAATATGAGAGAGGAGTACCAAGGTGCACAGAATACTGGAGAGAGAGATAGCACTAGAGTAGGGAATAGTAAGTTATTAGGTGGGGTCAGAGTAAGAGGGAAAGAAATAAATTCAAAATCAGGGTTAATGTGCATCTATGTGAATGCACGGAATGTGGTTAATAAGATTAGTGAATTATGGGCACAGACTGACACATGGAAATATGATGTATGATGATGCGGCTATAACAGAGACCTGGCTTAAAGGAGAGCAGATCGGAGTGTTAAATATTCCAGGATACAAGGTGTTCAGGAAAGGAAGAAAAAGGGGGAGGACTGGCAGTATTCATAGATTCATACAGCACTGAAACAGGCCCTTTGCCCCACCGAGTCTGTGCCGACCATCAACCACCCATTTATATTAACCATACATTAATCCCATTTCCCTCTCACATCCCCACCTTCCCTCAATTCTCCTATGACCTACCTACACTAGGGGCAATTGCCGCAGCAACGCCTATCTGTTCTCCTAACTAACGAATCCCCCATCACTACTGCTCTTGCATTCCTGTGCAGCTAAGCCAACTGTGGTGCCACAAACTTGGTTCTGACTGCACTCCTCTGAGGAGCCATCACCCTCACCAGTATCCAAAATGGAAAATCGATTAGCGAGTGAGATCATATCAGGGTACTCCTGCACTACCTGCCTGGTTCTCTCAGACCGCCTGGTTATCACCCATTCCCTATCTGCCTGCACGTTACGAACCTGTGGTGTGACCACCTAACTGAAAGTGCTAGCCACACAGTCCTCTGCCTCGCGGTTGCATAACAGTGACTCTAGCTGCCACTCGAGTTCCGAAACCCGGAGCTCAAGCTTCTGCAGCTGTATCTGTCTAGATGTATCTGTCTAGGACACATGGTGCGTCCATGACTTCCCACATGCCACAGGCTGTACACTCCACTGGGCAGAGCTGCCTTGCCATACCATAACTTTACAGATTATTTACTATAAGTAGAATAGCTTGATTAAGGACAACATTACAGTGCTGGAGAACAAGCATGTCCCAGAGGGCTCAAGGACAGAATCTTTTTGGCTAGAGGTAAGAAAGAAAAAAAAGGTGCAATTACATTGCTCGGTGTTGTCTATAGTTCACCAGTGGAAAGGACGTAGAGGAATAAATTTGCAAGGAAATTATAACGAGTTGCAAGAACGATGGAGTAGTTATAATGGGGGACTTTAATTATCCAAACATAAGACTGGAATAGTAGCAGTGTAAATGGCAGAAAGGGCAAGAGTTCCTAGAATGCGTTCAGGAAAATTTTCCAGAACAGTACGTTTCCAGTTCAATGAGAGGGAAGGCACTGCTGGACCTGGTTCTTGGGAATGAGGTAGGCCAAGTGGATCAAATATCAGTAGGAGAATATTTAGGGAATGGTGATCATTGTATCATAAGGTTTAGGTTGGCTATGGAAAAGGACAAAGAACAATCCAGAGTAATATTAACTGGGGGAAAGCCAACTTCAAATCGATAAGAATGGATCTGGACGGAATAAATTGTAATCAAATGTTGGCAGGAAAAATGGCAGCTGGACAATGGGCTACCTTCAAATAGGAGATAGTTCAGGAACAGTCAAGGTATATTCCCTCAAAGGGAAAAGGTAGGGCAAACAAATCCAGAGCTCCCTGGATAACAAAAAAAAAGAGATAGAGGTTAAGATGAAGAAAAAAAAAGGGTGCTTATGACAGATGTCAGATGGATAATACAATGGAGAACCAGGCTGAATATAGAAGGTTCAAAGGGGAAGTGAAAAAACAAATAAGAGAAGCAAAGAGGGAGTATAGTCTAAGGATACGGGGTAAACCTTTCAAGACTGAGATGAGGAGAAATTTTTTCATCCAGAGAGTGGTGAGCCTATGGAATTCACTACCACAGAAAGCAATTGAGGCCAAAACATTGTATGTTTTCAAGAAGGAGTTAGATCTAGCTCTTGGGGCTAAAGGGATCAAATGGTATGGGGCGAAAGCGGGAACAGGTTACTGAGTTGGATGATCAGCCATGATCATAATGAATGGCGGAGCAGGCTCAAAGGGCCGAATGGCCTACTCCTGCTCCTATTTTCTATGTTTCTATGAAAAGAGACTGGCAGCTAATATAAAAGGGAATCCCAAAGTCTTCTATCGGCATATAAATAGTAAAAAGGTGGTAAAAGGAGTAGGGCTGATTAGGGACCATAAAGGGGATTTACACATGGAGGCAAGGGGAAATAGCTGAGATGCTAAATGAATACTTTACATCTGTACTTACTAAGGAAGATGATGCTACCCAGGCCACGGTGAAAGGGGAGGTAATTAATACACTAGAAGGATTTAAAATAAGGAAGAGGTATTAGATAGGCTGTCTATACTTAAAGTTGGTAAAGCACCAGGACCAGATGAGATGTATCCAGAGTTACTGAGGGAAGGGCGAGTGGAAATTGCGGAACCACTGGCCATAATTTTCCAGTCTTCTTCAGACTCGGGGGTGGTGCCAGAGGATGGAGGATGGCAAATGTTATAGCCTTGTTCAAAAAAAGATGTAAAGATAAGCCCGGCAACTACAGGCCAGTCAGTTTAACTTTGGGGATGGGGAAACTTCTAAACACAATAATTCAGGACAAAATTAAGAGACACATGGACAAATGCAGGTTAATTAAGGAAAGCCAGCATGGATTTGACAAGGGAAAATAGTGGTTAACTAATTTGCTGGAGTTTCTTGAAGAGGTAACAGAGAGGGTTGATAAGGACAATGCAGTTGATGTGTATATGAACTTCCAGATAGCATTTAAAAAGTTATAGCTCATGGAATAAAAGTGATAGTAGCAAAATGGATACAAAATTGGCTGTGAGACAGGAAACAGAGAGTAATGATTAATGTATGTTCTTCGGGTTAGAGGAAGGTTTGGAGTGGAGTTCCCCAGTGGTCAGTGTTGGGACACTTGCTCTTCTTGATATACATTAATTACCTAGACTTTTGTATATAGGACACAATTTCAAAATTTGCAAATGATACAAAACTTGGAAGCATTGTGAACTGAGGAGGATAGTGTAGAACTTTAAAAGGACAAGTTAGTGGAATGGGCAGACAAGTGGCAGATGAAGTTCAAGGTGGAGAAACATGACGTGTTAAATTTTGGTCGGAAGGGGAACATAGAGAGACAACATAAAATAAAGGGTACAACTTAAAGAGGGTTCAGGAGCAGAGGGACCTAGGTGTATATGTGCATAAAAGTAATTGAAGGTGGCAGGACCTTTATTAAGCAGTTAATAAAGCATACAGTATCCTAGGTTTTATTAAAAGGGGCATAGAGTACAAGAGCAAGGAGGTTATGTTGAACTTGTATAAGATATTAGTTCGGCCTCAGCTGGAGTATTGCGTCCAGTTCTGGGCACCGCAGTTTAGGAAAGATGTGAAAGCATTGGACAGAGTACAGAAAAGATCAGAGAATGGTGCCAGGGATGAGAAACTTCAGTTATAAAGATAGATTGGTGACGTTGGGACTGTTTTCCTTAAAGAGAAGGCAAAGGTGATTTGATAGAAGTATTCAAGATCATGAGGGGTCTGGACAGAGTACATAGGGAGAAACTGTTCTCACTCGTGAAAGGATCAGGAATGAGAGGGCACACATTTAAAATAATTGGCAAAAGCAAAAAAGTGACATAAGGAAAAACTTTTCACGCAGTGAGTGGTTAAGGTCTGGAATGCACTGCCTGAGAGTGCTCAATCGAGGCACTGAAAAGGGAATTAGACAGTTACCTAAAAAGGAAGAATGTGCAGGGTAACGGGAGAAGACGGGGAATGGCACCAGGTGAATTGCTCAGAGCCGGTGAACACGATGGGCCAAACGGCCTCCTTCTGTGCTGTAATAATTTTGTGATACCATCTTGTAGACAATTTTATTTGGTTAAATCTTCAAATTATGTTATTGATTTTGAAAAAGGGATCCCACTTTAAAAAGGAAAGTAAACATTATTGAAGGAACTTCCTTTGCAGTGCGTGTTTGAAATATTTGCTTCGAATCTAGAGTGTTGATCACATGCTCTTGGCAGCCTATTAGGCTTCCTTCCGATTCAATTTAAATTCAAGGAAAGAAGAATTCTCAGAGTGTCCTGGGCAATACTTAATCTTCAACCAACAGAAGTAAATAATTTATGTGATCATTTATCTCACTCATTGCTATTTGTTGTGTGCAAATTGGCTGCTGCAACTGGCATTACATTACAACGGTTACAACAGTTTAAAAGAACTTCATTGCCTGTGAAATGTTTTGGGAAGTCATGAAGCTGTGCAAGGCATACATAAATGCAAGTTCTTTCTCTTAATATGCCTTGTGCACAATATGCAGCGTCTCTTAGTAAGAAAGGATTTTTTTCTGTGCCACACTCCATACTCTGTGTACAACAAATTGTAGCTTATCCAAATGTGCTTACTATCTTTTCAAGCTACCTGGCAGTAGAGAAAATCTTTATAAGTTGAAAGATATTCACTTGCTCAAGAATATTGTGCAAGTAGCCACAATCGTGAAGTGTAGCTACATATAAATAATGCAAGTTTAAGAGTATGCTACATAGATTAAATGTTACTCTCCTTAGAGAAGATGAACAGATTTGACAGTTGTTCAAAATCATGAAGGGTTTTGATAAGAATTACATTGTGTAATTCTGTACAAGCAAAACACATCCAATAGGTTTCACGAACCTTCCCATTTGATAGTGATTCTTCTCATGAAAGAAATGTCATTTAGATGGAATTAATGGCTCACAGGATTCACAGGAAATAAGGAAATCCTATTTTCCAGATATTTTTATTTTCACAGGAAATTCCCACATCATGAAGTAGGAAGTTTTTTTTTTAATAATCATGACCATTCTCCTTACGGTTTTCATTCTATTGTGAGTGTCAGTTACTGGAATTGGGAAGCAAATGTTCACATATTCATGCACAAAAGTGAAAGATCACAGGCCTGAAACATTAACACTGCTTTTGTTTCAGAGAGAGATGAACAGCCCTGTTCATAACAGCATTAAATGAGACTCGTCTAGCTAATGAAGGACAAATTACAGAAGCCTATGCTGGATACACCTTCTTTTGGAGTGGTCACAGTAGTGAAAAGCGTCATGAAGCTATCAAGTGCGACCTAGTCCCCAAACTTGCCAGCCTCCCTAAAGGCACAAACAACCTACTCATGATATTGTGACTTTCCCTCACAGGGAAAAAAAAATCATGCTACCATTTGTTAGCGCTTATGGTGACAAATCCTGAAGAGCTGAAAGATAACATTTTTGAGCTAGAATCTTTGATTGCTGCAGTGCCAAGTTCAGAAGAACTCATCATCCTCTGTGATTTCAACACCAGTGTTGGCACAGACCATCAGAACTGGGAGGGAGTTAGAGGGAGAAATGGAGTTGGTAACAGCAACAGCCTTCTTCTGCTGAAGATGTGTGCAGAGCATGACCTTCTCATTACCAGCACTGTATTCCGTATGCCAAACCAAAACAAGACATCCTGAGTGCACCCTCGCCCTGAGCACTGGCATCTAATTGATAATGCTGTCAGAAGGAAGGAAGGACAGGCAGGATGTCAGAGTAACCAAAGCCATGTGTGGAGCAGATTGTTGGACTGACAACATCTATATCCAGGTAAAGAGACACCCCCAGGGGAAAAAAATAAGTCAGTAATAGACTCACTTCTCAACAGTGAGGTAAAACTTCTCAGAAAATTTGGACTGCCGGCTAAATGGTCTTAAATTTGTCTCTCAGTGTGAAAGATGACTGGAAAGCCTTCAGAGACCTGGTGCATTCTACTGCCCAAAAACATCTGGAACCCACCATCCATAAGCACCAGGATTGGTTTGATGAAAACAATAAAGAGCTTCAGACTCTGTTGTATGAGAAACACCATCTCCCTACAGCCTACAAAAGCAACCTCAACATCATCCATAAAAACATCCAAAGCTTAGAGAGATGCAGGATCGCTGGCTAAGCAAAAAGGCAGAAGAGATAGTCATATGCAGACAAAAATGATACTAAAAGTTTCTATGATGCTCTGAATACAAGCTATGGCCAGCAGACTTGCAGAAATTCTCCTCTCCTTGATGCTGATTGAACTATACCAAATATAGCTAAGTCTAAAATCCTGGAGAGATGGTCAGAACATTTTAAGAATTGCTGACACACAATAAAGCTGAGGTCATGAAAGCAATCAATCTCCTGTCGAGCGGCACAGTCAGATGCAATACCAAGTGACAGGAGGCACAATACTCACTGACAAATTTAATAAACCATTCCAGATAATGTGGAACCAGGAAGCCATTCCTCAGGAATTGAAAGATGCATCAATTGTCCACCTTTACAAAAGGAAGAGAAACCGTTGAGCTTGGGACAACCATCGAAGAATCTCCCGACTGTGCATTGCTGCGAAAATACTTGCAAGAATCCTGCTAAACCGCTTGACACGGCATCTTGAACAGGGCCTTCTACTAGAGTCAAAACGGCATCAGAAAAGGTCGTGGTACAGTTGACATGGCATTTGCTGCACATCAGCTCCAGGAGAAATGCCAAGAGCCTTCGACAAAGTTAGTCGCGAGGGTCTACGAAAGATCATGGCAAAATTTGACTGTCCAGAAAAATTCATTATGCTATGGCAATTCTGCAACAGCCTGCTTGCTCGTGTCCTTGACAGTGGAGTGTCTTCTGGTGCCTTCCCAGTCACAAATGGAGTGAAGCAGGGCTGTGTGTTAGCTCCTACCCTGTTCAGCATGATATTCCCTGCTATGTTTTCTGAAACATTGTGTTAGCGAAAGTGGCATCCACATTAGATATTGCACAGATGACAAAGTCTTCAATTTGAGGAGACTACAAGTCAAAATCAAAGTGCATGAAGTTGTGGTTCATGACGTTTTCACTGATTATTGTGCCCTAAATGCCTGTTAAGAAGAAATGCAACCGCTTCTCATCTGCATGTGATAACTTCAGTCTCACCATCAGCATGAAAAAAAAGGCATAAGTCATGTACCAACCTGTACCACAAAAGCAGTATGTGAAGCCAACTATTACAGTCAATGGTCAAAGGCTTGATGCAGTCGACTAATTTACCTACTTCAGCAGCACCCTCTCCAGAGCAGTTCACGTTGACAAAGTCAATGTCAGAATAACTAAGGCCAGCGTTGCCATTGGCAAATTACAAAAAACTGTCTGGGTGCAAAGAGGAATTAGTTTCTCAACAAAAGTAAAGGTATACAGTGTGGTTGTCCTTCCCACTCTCTTGTATGCTTGTGAGATGTGAATAGTTTACTCCAGGCATGTGAACAAGCTACACCACTTTCACAGGATATGCTTGTGGAGACTACTCAAGATCAGACGGTATGACAAGGTTCCCAATACTAAAATTCTCTCCCTGACCGACATGTCTAGCATCTACACTCTGAAGAGAGCTCAGATGAGATGCGTAGGACATGTTGCCAGAATGTCTGATGAGCATTTGCCAAACTCTCTCTTACGGCAAGCTAACTGAAGGGTAGCAGTCACATGGATGCCAGAAAAAGTGCTTCAAGGTCATCTTTATGGTCCCATTGAAAAGTTTCAATATTGCTCCTGAGACATGGGAGAACCTCACACAGGATCGCTCTTTATGGCACAGTTTCGACAGCGAAGGTACCACCTCCTACGAACAGAATAGGGTTGCACCGGCCAATAGGAAACATGAGCTTCCACACCAATAATATGGGCTGGATTTTACAGCCCCCCCCTGACGTTGGGGGTCATGGCGGGAGGGGGGTTAGAAAATGCCTCTGACACAGGCCCGTCATGGGGTTCGAAGCCGGAAAGGCTCGGCCCCGGTATTGCCGGCGGCGGTGAGGCCTTGTGGCGGCAGCAGTGACGGGACAAAAACTTAAATGTTAATTTCGTAAAATAAATTAGTTAAATACCTACCTGCTCCCGCTGTCCATTCTGGTGCTGGTGGCCAGCACTCCCGTGCCTTCGGATTTCCATCTGGTGATCTAAGGCGGAACACTGGTGGGGAGGGGGGAGCAGGTAGGTTTCTCAGTGCGAGTGCGGGAGCGGCGGGGTGGGGTGGGGGGGGGTGGGCTAAAACTAATTTCATTAGTCGAGGGGGATGTGGGAAGGGGTAAAGTTTAAAGTTGATGAACTTTGGGGGGGGGCGGAAGGTCAGGAGCACAAGGCAAGTGTTTTGGGGGGGTCGGGGGGAGAAAAGGGCAGGTTATTATTTCCATAGTTATGGGTTTGGTGGTGGTGGTGGTGGGGGGGGGGGGGGGGAGGAAAGTGAGTCAGGATGAAGTTATTTCATTATTTAAAAAGCACTGTATCTTTTAAAAATTTAATTTGTAATGTAGGGCTCAAAGCCTTTTAAAAATGGCGTCAGTGCCTGCGCAGTGAATATCGTGATGACTCCATGATGTGCGGTCCGCCCTGAAGATCGCCGCCTATAAATTCCAACTAAAATTGTACTGATTACTAAAATAATTGTTGTTGATTAGTGATCTTCGAACACATTGCACCTGAAACCTAACTCAATGAATTCTAGTTGATGTCATGGTCATCTTCAACGAACAAAGGACAAACATTGACTGAGTTTGTACATATGCGAATGGGAGGCTGGTAACATAAATACTCATATAACCAAACTGGTTGATGCAAGACAGAGAGAGAGCGCGAGAGAGCAAGAGCGTTTCCAAGATCAGTCAGATCCTCGAAGGTTGGGGGTTGGGGGTGGAGGGTGGGGTGAATTGCAGGAAGGGCATTAGGGACACTCTCCCACAATACGTGCACAGTGGGGATTTAGATGGTTGAAATCTATGTGGGAGCTGGGAGGTAGATGAGGAGGGGGCTGCAAACTTGCTCAGCGTGATGGGTGGGAGTTGTTGGTTACTTCTTCTGATTCTATTCTGCCATCTGTATTTATGGAGCTTGTAGGTTTGCTTTCATTTTTCAGTGCTTTCCTGTTTTCTTTTGTCATGAATAGAGAGCAATGATTCTATTGTGCACTTTGGAAGTCTACACTTTTTTCCATTAATTGCCCACTCAAGGGCCTCAAATGGCAGTGAGGGGGGGTGGTGGGGAAGGCTGTTCACAGGCTTTCCCATCCAATGGCCTTCCCTCCTCAGACTTAATTTCGGCAGAGGCAGGAAGGTGTCGGGGTCACCCCCACACCACCATCCCACCCGATTATACACTCTCTCCACCTCCAAACCCGTCACAAAGTAGAGCATAAAATTTCCCCCTGTAGCTTGCAATTTAGCTGTACTGTGACTTGAGTTCATATTTTCTTTTTAGATTTTGTAATTTGTTTGGCTGGCATATGCCTATGAGGCTGCACTCAATCTTTTCTAAACAGACATATATGGGATTAATAATGAGGTACAGTGGGACTGTCATGTAATTCTAGGTGCAGCTCCACTGTAGTCCATGCATCACATAACAAAAGACTTAGAGTATCAGCCAGAGTCACAGTACCTTTGGAATCCTGAAGGCACTTATTTTTAATAGGAATATTTGTTAATTGAATTTTTAAGCATAAGCAAAACTAAAAAGGAAAGAAAAATTTCTACTGTATTTGGTGCAAGGAAATAGCTTGTTGTTTAAGGGCAACAACAACTGTAACAAGCCATGAAAGGATCAGAAGCAGCAAAATGAAACCAGTGACTGATTGATGCTGTTTACAAGCTGATAAATTGCTTTATAGCTTCCTCATATTTTATGATCCCTTTGCTTTTGATATTTAATAGCTGCAACATTAAAAGGTCTTATGATACAGACAAAAATGAATTAAGTAATCACTGGATTAACAGAGGGAGATTTAGGAAACGGCCTGGATGTAATAGCAGACTCATTTTTAATGTCAATACAATGTGGTGAAGCAATTTAAAAAGTAATAAGTATTGGGATATACAACCGCACTAGTGGATTTCAAGTCAATAGTAATTATGAGGCTTTATAGGTAATGCTGAACCTATATAAATTATTGGCTAGGTCACAGTTAGAACACTGTGCCTGGTTTTGAGCACAAAAGGATGTTAAGGAGTGTGCGCAAAAGAGATTCATGAAAAGAATACCAGGGATGAAAGGCGAGAGAAACTGAAGCTTGCTTCATTAGAACGAAGGAGGTTAAGAGGTGATCTGATTAGGGTAAATGGGGGGTGAGGGGGAATAAGTAAAATTATTTCTACAGGCTGGTGAGTCAGTAAGTACAGAATATAAATGAAGATGAAGATGATCACCAAACAAGGAAAGGGGCAGGTTAGGAGATTTTTTTTTCCAATGCAGAGAGTTGATAGGGCATGGTTGTGGAAGCAGAAACTTCAATCGTTTTAAAAAGTGATACAGATAAACATTTGAAAAAGTACTTAAAAGGGTACAGGAAAGGGACAGTACAATAGGATTGTGTGCATCGCTGTTTTAGAGTGTGACACCGGCAAGATGGGTCAAATGGTCTTTTGTGCTTTAAAAAGTTACCATTCTATGTTTGCATATGCTACAAAAAAAAAGGCTTGGAGAGAAGAAAAGTAACAAGATTGAGAGCTTATGTACAAAACAGATATGCTATGAGAAGATTAGAAAAGCTCAAGATCTACAATGTAGAAAGAAGCCAGTTGAGGAGTGTCCTCATCGAAGCCTACTGTGACTGAGCTTAACTAGGTCCAGTAACCTAATCATTATATACTGGTCAAGCAACCCAGAGATCGTGGGTTAGATCCCACCAATACAAGTTGTGAACATGAATTCAATAAATCTGGTACCTTGTGAGCCGATATCAGAAAATAACCATAAAAGCTTCTGGATTGTTATAAAAACCCCAACTGGTTCACTAATGAACTTCAGGGAAAGAAATATGGCACCCTCTACCCAGTTCCACATTACATGGTTGACTCTGTCTGCAAGGTAACTTGGAGTTGGTAATAAATACTGGTTTGCCAGTGTCACCCACATCTTGGCAATGTCAGCTAAGAACCAAATTTGGTACAGCTCTATAACTTATAATGGACTGGTCTGAATTTTCAATGTATTCCCCATCTCCAGGTCAATTATCAGCTGGGGCTCATGACTAGACACTAAACCCCATTTACAGACTCCTCGCATACTTGTTTCAACATGTCGAGTGTAAAAGGAAGTAATTGATTCCATCAATAAATGCCTCTTGGGTCTCGCATTTCTTGTGTCTATTTTGTTCACTCAATAAATGGATAACTGAAATCTTCTGTCACAATTACCTTCCCTTCATTTGCTGCTTTACTTGTACAGCTGCAGATCCGCATCTCTCCCTTGATTTGATTCTCTGTATCTCAGAACCAGTGTCTACAGCTTGCGATATTGTAAGCTTGTCCTTTTTGTACATCAGGGTGTGCAAAGCCCCAAATGAGCTGATCTACCAGCCTTTCATCCGTGTCCTTGAATTTACACTTGACGGCTATATTTCTCAATCTCGTTAAGAAATTGTCAACAGGCTCACCTGGCTCCTGTCTCAGGCTCTGAAATTCATAAATGGTGGATCCGATGGTTTGTCTTTGGCTGAAAATGTGCGCTGAATTTCTCAAAAATCTTGTCATCCTCACTCATTTTGCATCTATTGAAAAGGTCTAATTCTTTTTCTTCTGTCCATAAAAAAGACATAGCTGACCTTTTCCTCTTCACTCGTGCCTTTCAGAAAACTACTGAATGTCAAATTGCACTTTTGCTTAAACTTTTCGAATGCATCCACGATGTTATCAGCCATCCAATTCATCATGAGCTAGAACTGTGTGTTCATTGCTGCAGCAACAGCATCTCTTTCTTTCCTCCCACAATCAGATTCAACATTTACATTAGTCATAGGGTTTGAGTTCTACTCACAAACATCTTGCTGTCACCACGTTATGTCTTGTGGTTCCCAGAGCTCCAGAATAATAATTTGACAGATACTGGATCTTGTATCTCATCTTTACACATCTCTACACGTGTGGCAGGAATGATACAATGTATTTGGTACACCAACTGTAGTGGATGATGTGGTGTTATGGATATACATGTATACATATGCATGAACAATATAGATCCTTAATCATTTTGGGATAACACCTGCTCTGGACCTGGAATGTTTCCCCATTATTTACTCAATTTGTAAGTATCCTTGCACAACTACTGTTATTGCTATCTTAGTAAAAGTTCTTAGAGTGCCAACTAACAGATGTTTATTTCATATCCATTCTTGAAACCCGAGCATATTTCAATGAGGGCCAACAATTCAAGATTTTCAGTGGCTGCATATAGCTGCAGTTCTTCCAACTCACTTCCGATTCTTGTAGCATTGTTACATATAATTCTATAGGATGGCGAGTGTGAACATGGGTCCAGGCTGAGAGCCACTTGCGTCGACAGAAGCAGAGAAATTACAGGCAAACTGAGCATCTGCCCATTTATATCTTGTGCCAGATAGCCAGAGCTGAGTGGGGTGGGGGGCGAATAGAGACAATGGGGGGAATTTACCAGGCTCCCAGAGGTGGGTATGGAGGCCAGGTGGGGAGCAAAATGAGAGAAAAATGCATTGGGCCGGTTTGCTGAAGTGTTCCTGCCTCCAGCCACTTTTCCCAGGGACATGCCAAGTGTGATGTTAGCAACCCATGCATCAGTTGTGGGAAGCCAATTAAGGTTTATTAGGATGCAATTTATAGCAAATTTCTGAGAGCAGTGGCATTTTACTGGCAGCACCCAGGACCCCACTCTGTGTCTGCAGCTCATCAACTTGCGGGAGGTCGGAGTGCCATGACAATAAAATGCAAACTGTCTGTTAAAAAAGGTGAAAAAAAAAAATCAGGAAGCCTCAGGTCATTCACAGGCACAGACTTGCAATTTCATCATCTTCTGGAGACTGCAGCAACCAAAAGGACAGATAGTGAGGAATGGTTACCATTTTATCCAGCCCTCTTTTGCCCCATTTGCATCAGCAGTATACTCACTGCTGACACAGTGAAGGCTGCTGGCCCTACAATCACATGTGGTGAATCGTCCTCCCGCCTCCTCACCCCACTTGCCATTCCCAATTGCACGGCAATCCTGGAGGTGCTCTCTTAATTGGAGGCATCCCGGAAGATTGTATTGGTCCCGTTGTTGTGGCGATTGTGTTTGCAACTTCAAAATGGTCCTGCCTTCAAGAAAAAAACTAAACTGGAAAAATTCATCCCTGTGTGACTGTCTCAAAGGGTCACATGAAGATAGAGTTCAACAGGACACAAGGGACATAAGTGGCCCCCTACGGGCAGGGGCAGAGAAAGGAAAATAAATCTTAGTCCTCAGTTTTGGGTCACACGGCTCTCAGACAAATCTAATAGAGGAGTAGTAAGAACAGTTGCATCGCAACTTAAGGGCCAATTAACTCACTTGAAGAGTAATAGAAATATTGGTCACATTATTGTCATAAATCAAATTATGAGATGGCATCACTGAATGAAGCAACTAATCAAATGATCAGGACATGACCTCAGCTCTGAGAAAACAAACATTTCAAAATAATTTATACATTATCATTGCAAAGAAAGTAAATGTTTAAGATTAAAAAGTATAAAATTCAATCTGTACAGCAATATTCTACATTAAACGTATCACTGTTTGCTGTGAATTTTTTTTAATACAATATTATGGCATTAGAAAGCCACCTGTCATCATTACCAGTTTTAAAGAATAAAATTATTTCAATCAAATTACAAACAAGTTTTATCTGAAGTTACAAGGAATTTTCTTCTTTCTCATTGTATACCAATATCTGACACATACACTCTAATATACAGGCCCTACAGGTAGCACCACTGGCAAAAATGCACCCAGCAGTCTGCAATGGGTCAGACTTCCCACCTCTTCTCACCCCTTCGTAGCTGCAGCACTCTAGCTACCTACTAAGTCACATACATAGGAACTAGGAGCAGGATTAGGCTATTTGACTCCTTGAGCCTGCTCTGCCTTTCTACAAGATCATGGCTGATCTGTTTGTGGACACAACTCCACTTTCCTGCCTACCCCAGATACCCTGTGACTCCCTTGTCTGTCACATGTGGGAAGTTGTGGATGTGCCATGTGACCTTGGCGAACATGTCTGCAGAAAGTGTCTCTGGTTGCAGAAATTTGAGCTTCGGGTTTCGGAGCTCGAGCAGCGGCTGGAGTCACTGCAGTGCATCTGCGGGATGGAGGACTACGTGGATGGCATGTTTCAGGCGGTAGTCAAGCCGGTGCCTAGGCAAGCACAGTTGGGGGTGACTGGGTGGCTGCTGGATGGACAAAGAAGTCAGGGCAGATGGTGCAGGAGTTCCCAGAGGACACCCCACTTTCTAACTGATATTCAGTTCTGAGTACCGATGAAAGAGAGAGAGAGTTCCTCTGGAGAATGCACCGAGAGTTATGACCGGAATGTCATGGCTGACTCAGCTGTGCTAGGATGGAGAAAAAGGGACAAGAGGGCAATAGTGGTAGGGAATTCTATGGTTAGAAAAACAGATAGGTGTTTCTGTGGTCGCAGATATAATACCAGGATGGTATGTTGCCTCCCTGGTGCAAGGGACTTGGATATCACCGAGCGGCTACAAAGTACTCTGGAGGGTGAGGGTGCACAGCCGGAGGTCGTGGTCCAAGTTGGTACCAATGACAAAGATAGAAAGAGGGATGAGGTCCTGCAAAAAGAATTTAGGGAGCTAGGTAGCAGATTAAAAAGTAGGACCTCAAGGGTTGTAATCTCTGGGTTTCTTCCGGTGCCACGGGCTAGTGAGTATATTAATAGGAGGTTACAGCAGATGAATGCATGGTTGAGCAGCTGGTGCAGGAAGGAGGGCTTTAGTTTCCTGGATCACTGGACCTATTTCTGGCGAAGGTGGGATCTGTATAAGATGGACATCCTTGCTGGGAGGTTTGCTCGTGCTGTTGAGGTGGGGGGGGGGGGGCAGTGGTTTAAACTAATTTGGCAGGGGGATGTGAGACAGAGTGTAAGCACAGTAGGGGGTGTTGTACAATCAAATATAAATGAGAAGCTAAGTCAGTCAGGAGGGCAGAGTAAATGTAGACCTGTTAAGGCTCAAGCAAATGATGCAAGGCTGGATTGTATCTGCTTTAATGCAAGGAGTCTTACTAGTAAGGCAGATGAATTGAGGGCATTGATTAAAACATGGGAATATGATTTTATTGCTATCACTGAGACATGGTTGAGCTTAATATCCCAGGATACAGAATCTTCAGACATGATAGGGAAGTGGGTAAATGAGGAGGTGGCATTGCACTGTTGATTAAAGAGTCAATTACTGCAGGAAGGAGGGATGATATCTTAGAAGGTTCCTCTAATGAGGCCATATGGGTAGAACTTAAAAACAAAAATGGGGCTATCACTTGGTTGGGAATGTACTACAGGCCTCCAAACAGTCAGGCAGTGATAGAGGAGCAGATATGTAGGCAAATCTCAGAAGTACAAAAATAATAGGGTGATAATAATAGGGGAGTTCAAATTCCCCTATATTAAAGGGGATAGTATTAGTGCAAAAAGCTTAAAGGGGGCGGAATTCTTCAAGTAAATTCAGGAGAGTTTTTTGAGCCAGTACGTAGAGAGTCCTACAAGAGGAGGAGCAGGACTGGACTTATTCCTAGGGAATGAAGCTTGACAAGTGGTAGAAGTGGCAGTGGGGGCGCATTTCAAGGATAGTGACCATAACTCCAAGATTTAAGGTTGTTAAGGACATAGAGGGACCGGAAATAAGAGTACTGAATTGGGGGAAGGCAGATTTCAATATGATCTAACAGGATCTGGCTAAAGTGAATTGGGAGCAGCTTCTTATAGGAAAGTCTACATCATACCAGTGGGAGTCATTTAGAAAAGAAATTGCGAGGGTTCAGGTCCAGTATGTTCCCATAAAAGCTGAAGAGTAGGTCTAATAAGTCCAGGGAGCCCTGGATGTCAAGGGATATAGAGGATTGGATGAGGAAAAAAAGGGAGGCGTATAGCAGATTCAGAGTGCTGAAAACAGTGGAGGCCCGAGAGAAGTATAGAAAGTGTAGGGGAGTACTTAAAAAACTTAATTAGGAGAGCGAATAGGGGGCATGAAAAATCACTGGCAGATAAGATAAAGTAAAATCCCAAGGCATTTTATAAGTATGTTAGGGTCAAGAGGATAACCAGGGAAAAAGTGGAGCCCATTAGGGATCTAAGAGGCAATCTGTGTGTGGAGACGGAGGACATAGGTGAGGTTTTGAATGATTACTTTTCATCTGTGTTCACTATGGAGAGGGATGATGTAGGTGTAGCGATCAGGGAGGGGGACTGTGATATACTTGATCAAATTAGCATTGGAAAAGGAGGAAGTATTAGCGGGCTTAAAGGTGGATAAATCCCCAGGACCAGATGAGATATATCCCAGGCTGTTATGTGAGGCAAGGGAGGAGATAGCGGGGGCTCTGACACAAACTTTCAGATCCTCTCTGGCCACAGGAGAGGTACCAGAGGACTGGAGGACAGCGAATGTG
This sequence comes from Heterodontus francisci, assembly GCF_036365525.1. NCBI lineage: Eukaryota > Metazoa > Chordata > Chondrichthyes > Heterodontiformes > Heterodontidae > Heterodontus > Heterodontus francisci. The sequence continues at coordinate 44,657,783 of NC_090376.1, read as the reverse complement.
GTTACATTATTCAAGAAGGGTAGCAGGGATAAACCAGGTAATTATAGGCCTGTGAGTCGAACGTCAGTGGTAGGGAAATTATTGGAAAAGATTCTGAGAGACAGGATTAATCTCCACTTGGACAGGAGGGACTGATCAGGAATAGTCAGCATGGCTTTGTCAGGGGGAGATCGTGTCCAACGAATTTGATTGAATTTTTCAAGGAGGTGACTAGAGGTGAAGATGAGGGTAAAGCAGTGATGTTGTCTACGTGGACTTCAGTAAGGCTTTTGATAAGGTCCCGTATGGGAGATTGGTCAAGAAAGTAAGAGCCCATGGGATCCTGGGTAATTTGGCAAATTGAATTCAAAATTGGCTTAGTGGCAGGAGGCAGAGGGTAATGGTCAAGGGTTGTTTTTGCAAATGGAGGCCTGTGACCAGTGGGGTACCACAGGGATCGGTGCTGGGACCCTTACTGTTTGTAGTGTACATTAATGATTTAGACGTGAATATAGGGGGTATGATCAGTAAGTTCGCAGATGACACGAAAATTGGTGGTGTCGTAAATAGTGAGGAGGAAGGCCTTAGATTACAGGATGATATAGATGGGCTGGTAAGACGGGTGGAGTTGTGGCACATGGAGTTTAATCCTGAGAAGTGCGAAGTAATGCACTTTGGGAGGACTAACAAGGCAAGAGAATATACAGTGGATGGTAGGACCCTAGGGAGTACAGAGGGACCTTGGGGTGCTTGTCCATAGATCACTGAAGGCTGCAGCACAGATAGATAACGTGGTTAGGAAGGCATACGGGATACTTGCCTTTATTAGCCGAGGCATAGAATATAAGAGCAGGGAGATTATGGTGGAGCTTTATAAAATGCTGGTTAGGCCGCAGCTGGAGTACTGTGCACAGTTCTGGTCACCACACTATAGGAAGGATGTGAACACAATGGAGAGGGTGCAGAGGAGATTCACCAGGATGATGCCTCGGCTGGAGCATTTCAGCTATGAAGAGAGACTGGACAGGCTGGCGTTGTTTTCCTTGGAGCGGAGAAGGCTGAGGAGGGACCCGATTGAAGTATACAAAATTATGAGGGGCATTGATAGGATAGATAGGAAGAAACTTTTTCCCTTACCAGAGAGGTCAATGACTATGGCACGTAGATCTAAGGTAAGGGGCAGGAGGTTTAGAAGGGAGTTGAGGAAAAATGTTTTCACCCAGAGGGTGGCTGGAATCTGGAACACACTGCCTGAAGGGGTGGTAGAGGCAGGAACACTCATGACATTTAAGAAGTATTTAGATAAGCACTTGAAATGCCAAAACATACAAGGCTACAAGCCAAGTGCAGGGAAGTGGGATTAGTTTTGGACGGGTGCTTGATGGTCGGCGCAGGCGCGTTGGGCCAAAGGGCCCGTTTCTGTGCTGCAAAACTCTATGACTCTAAGAATCTGCCGACCGCTGCCTTAAAAACATTCAATGACCCTGCCGCCACTGCTCTCCGGGGAAGAGTGTTCCATAGGCTCACAACCCACAGAGAAAAGGTTTCTCCTTATCTCAGTCTTAAATGAGAGACCCATATTTTTAAATTATGTCCCTTAGTATTAGTCTCTCCCACAAGGGGAAACATCCTTTCACTATCCACCCTGTCAAGTCCCCTCAGGATCTTAAACATTTCAGAAAAATCACCTCATCCTTCTAAACTCTGATGAATGCAGACCCAACCTGTCATAAGATAACCCTCAAATCCCATCCCAATAAATACAGTAATATTCAGTATAGTGATGGCATATGCTCTATGCTGGCCAGTAGACTGGGTTCACTTTCTTGTTTCCCCCTCAATATGGAAATTGTCCTGTATAAATGTTATCAGCCTTGAACAAAAGCATATATCGTGGATGATGTGATCTTCAATCAGTGTAATACAGAACACCTTGGTACCGAGTTTAATAATGAGTAATGAAGAAATTATTGAAGTAAAAAGAGATGACTTCTACAGGTCCTCGCATTGTCTTTTGCTGATGGATCGGAACCCCACTAAGCAATGGACTCAGAACTGTTGGAAAATTATCGGCAGTGAACACTTATGATCCCCGTGCACAACAACAAACAAAAAGAACAGAATTTACCAAACAGCCCCAATAAAAAACAAACAAAAAAAAAAAAAAGAGTAAAAGCTTTAAAAGTAAAATCTTGTCCAACAATCAAACCAAAATCAACATCAATTAAACATGAAATAACAAATCTCAGTCAATATATACAGTTTATAACTCACAAGCGTATCCACCCTGAGGCACAGTGTGGCTTTCGAGCAGAGAGATCCACCATTGGCATGCTGTTCTTCCTTCGCCAGCTACAGGAGAAATGCCGCGAACAAAGATGCCCCTCTACGTTGCTTTCATTGATCTCACCAAAGCCTTTGACCTCGTCAGCAGACGTGGTCTCTTCAGACTACTAAAAAAGATCGGATGTCCACCAAAGCTACTAAGTACCAATCACCTCATTCCATGACAATACGAAAGGCACAATTCAGCATAGCGGCGCATCATCAGACCCCTTTCCTATCCTGAGTGGCGTGAAACAGGGCTGTGATCTCGCAACTACACAGTTGGAATCATCTTCTCCCTGCTGCTCTCACATGCGTTCAAGTCTTAAGGAGGAATTTTCCTCACACAAGATCAGGTGGCAGGTTGTTCAACCTTGCCCATCTAAGAGCGAAGTCCAAAGTACAGAAAGTCCTCATCAGGGAACTCCTCTTTGCTGACGATGCTGCATTAACATCTCACACAGAAGAGTGTCTGCAGAGACTCATCGACAGGATTGTGGCTGCCTGCAACGAATTTGGCCTAACCATCAGCCTCAAGAAAACGAACATCATGGGACAGGACGTCAGAAATGCTTCATCCATCAATATCAGCGACCACGCTCTGGAAGTGGTTCAAGAGTTCACCTATCTAGGCTCAACTATCACCAGTAACCTGTCTCTCGATGCAGAAATCAACAAGCGCATGGGAAAGGCTTCCACTGCTATGTCCAGACTGGCCAAGAGAGTGTGGGAAAATGGCGCACTGACAAGTGTTTCAAGCCTGTGTCCTCAGTACCTTGCTCTACGGCAGCAAGGCCTGGACAATGTATGTCAGCCAAGAGCGACGTCTCAAATCATTCCATCTTCGCTGCCTCCAGAGAATCCTTGGCATCAGGTGGCAGGACTGTATCTTCAACACAGAAGTCCTCGAGGCGGCCAACATCCCCAGCGCATACACCCTACTGAGCCAGCAGCGCTTGAGATGGCTTGGCCATGTGAGCCGCATGGAAGAAGGCAGGATCCCCAAGGACACATTGTACAGCGAGCTCGTCACTGGTATCAGGCCCACCGGCCGTCCATGTCTCCGCTTTAAAGACGTCTGCAAACGCAACATGAAGTCCTGTGACATTGATCACAAGTTGTGGGAGTCAGTTGCCAGCGATCGCCAGAGCTGGCGGGCAGCCATAAAGGCGGGGCTAAAGTGTGGCGAGTCGAAGAGACTTAGCAGTTGGCAGGAAAAAAGACAGAAGCGCAAGGGGAGAGCCAACTGTGTAACAGCCCCGACAACCAATTTTATCTCCTGCAGCCTGCTTGAACTCTCAAATCTTGTAATATGAGCTTTGTTGGCTCTAGTCACATGCCTCTGGTTAAAGGACTCTGCCTTATCTGGCTCCAACCAGAACTAGTTCTGTCTCCCCAGAACCCTGAAGTTCTTAGTTTCACTTTTAAGGTAGGGACTGTCAAAAACAAAAACAAGAAATGCTGGATTCACTCAGCAGGTCTGGCAGCATCTGTGGAAAGAGAAGCAGAGTTAACGTTTCGGGTCAGTGACCCTTCTTCGGAACTGACAAATATTAGAAAAGTCACAGATTATAAACAAGTGAGGTGGGGGTTGGGCAAGAGATAACAAAGGAGAAGGTGCAGATTGGACCAGGCCACATAGCTGACCAAAAGGTCATGGAGCAAAGGCAAACAATATGTTAATGGTGTGTTGAAAGACAAAGCATTAGTACAGATTAGGTGTGAATATACTGAATATTGAACATCAGCAAGTGCAAACCTGAAGAAAAACAACCTGAAAAAAACAGTGGGTGAGCAAACTGAACAAACTAAGATGAACTGAAATAAATACAAAAAAAGATTGTAAAAAATGTAAAAAGGAATGCCAAAAAAAAGGGAAGAAAAAATAACTAAAAATGAAAGTAAAGTGGGGGGCTGTCATGCTCTGAAATTATTGAACTCAATGTTCAGACCGGCAGGCTGTAGTGTGCCTAATCGGTAGATGAGATGCTGTTCCTCGAGCTTGCGTTGATGTTCACTGGAACACTGCAGCAATCCCAGGACAGAGATGTGAGCATGAGAGCAGGGGGGAGTGTTGAAATGGCAAGCAACCGGAAGCTCAGGGTCCTGCTTGCGGACTGAGCGGAGATGTTCCGCAAAGCGGTCACCCAGTCTGCGCTTGGTCTCCCCAATGTAGAGGAGACCACACTGTGAGCAGCGAATACAGTATACTACATTGAAAGAAGTACAAGTAAATCGCTGCTTCACCTGAAAGGAGTGTTTGGGGCCTGGGATAGTGAGGAGAGAGGAGGTAAAGGGGCAGGTATTACACCTCCTGCGATTGCAAGGGAAGGTGCCCTGGGACGGGGACGAGGTAGTGGGGGTAATGGAGGAGTGGACCAGGGTGTCGCGGAGGGAACGATCCCTTCGGAATGCTGACAGGGGAAGGGAGGGGAAGATGCGACTGGTAGTGGCATCACGCTGGAGGTGGCGAAAATGGCGGAGGATGATCCTTTGGATATGGAGGCTGGTGGGATGAAAAGTGAGGACAAGGGGAACCCTGTCACGGTTCTGGGAGGGAGGGGAAGGGGTGAGGGTAGAGGTGCGGGGAATGGGTCGGACACGGTTGAGGGCCCTGTCAACCACAGTGGGGGGAAATCCTCGGTTGAGGAAAAAGGAGGTCATATCAGAAGCACCGTCATGGAAGGTAGCATCATCAGAGCAGATGCGTCGGAGACGGAGAAACTGGGAGAATGGAATGGAGTCCTTACAGGAGGTAGGGTGTGAAGAAGTGTAGTCGAGGTAGCTGTGGGAGTCAGTGGGCTTATAATGGATATTGGTAGACAACCTATCCCCAGAGATGGAGACAGAGAAGTCGAGGAAGGGAAGGGAAGTGTCAGAGATGGACCATGTAAAGGTGAGAGAAGGGTGGAAATTGGAAGCAAAGTTGATAAAGTTTTCTAGTTCGGGGCGGGAGCAGGAAACGGCACCGATACAGTCATCAATGTACCGGAAAAAGAGTTGGGGGAGGGGGCCTGAGTAGGACTGGAACAAAGAATGCTCGACATATCCCACAAAAAGACAGGCATAACTAGGACCCATGCGGGTACCCATAGCGACACCTTTTACTTGAAGGAAATGCATGGAGTTGAAGGAGAAGTTGTTCAATGTGAGAACAAGTTCAGCCAGGCGGAGGAGGGTGTTGGTGGATGGGGACTGGTTGGGCCTCTGTTCCAGGAAGAAGCGGAGAGCCCTCAAACCATCCTGGTGGGGGATGGAGGTGTAGAGCGATTGGACGTCCATAGTGAAGAGGAGGCGGTTGGGACCAGGAAACTGGAAATTGTCAAAATGACGTAGGGCGTCAGAAGAGTCACGGATGTAGGTGGGAAGAGACTGGACCAGCGGAGAAAAGAGAGAGTCTAGATAGGAAGAAATAAGTTCAGTTGGGCAGGAGCAGGCTGACACAATGGGTCTGCCGGGACAGTCCTGTTTGTGGATTTTGGGAAGGAGGTAGAAGCGGGCTGTCCGGGGTTGCGGGACTATGAGGTTGGAAGCTGTAGAGGGAAGATCTCCAGAGGAGATGAGGTCAGTGACAGTCCTTTGGACGGTGGCTTGATGTTCGGTGGTGGGGTCATGGTCCAGAGGGAGGTAGGAAGAGGTGTCTGTGAGTTGGCGTTGAGCTTCTGCAAGGTAGAGGTCGGTACGCCATACAACAACAGCACCACCCTTGTCTGCAGGTTTGATGACCATGTCGGGGTTAGACCTGAGAGAACGGAGTGCCTCAAGTTCAGAGGGGGACAGGTTAGAGTGAGTGAGGGGGGCAGAGAAATTGAGACGACCAATGTCTCGCCGACAGTTTTCAATGAAGAGATCAAGAGCGGGTAAGAGGCCAGGGTGAGGGGTCCAGGTAGAGGGAGAATGCTGGAGGCGGGTGTCAAAAACAAGCTTTGAAACCAGTCAGTGCAACTAACAGAATTCAACAACCCATCTAAAATAAAAGCAAAATACTGCAGATGCTGGAAATCAAATAAAATTACCTCGACCCTCACTCCTTCCCCTCCCTCCCAGAACCACAACAGGGTTACCCTTGTCCTCATTTTCTACCCCATCAGCCTCCATATCCAAAGGATCATCCTCCACCATTTCCACCACCTCCAGTGTGATGCCACTACCAAAGGCATCTACCCCTCCCTTATCAGCATTCTGAAGGGATCGTTCCCTCCACGACACCCTCATCCACTCCTCCATTACCCCCACCGCCTCGTCCCCTTCCCACGGCACCTTCCCCTGCAATCGCAGGTGGTGTAATAGCTGCCCATTTACCTCCTCTCTGCTCACTATCCAAGGCCCCAAACACTCCTTTCAGGCAAAGCAGTGATTTAGTTGTACTTCTTTCAATTTCATATACTGTATTTGCTGCTCACAATGTGGTCTCTTCTACATTGGGGAGACCAAACGCAGACTGGTTGACCGCTTTGCGGAACACCTCCGCTCAGTCCAAAAGCATGACCCTGAGTTCCGGTTGCTGGCCATTTCAACACACTCCCCTGCTCACATCTCTGTCCTGGGATTGCTGCAGTGTTCCAGTGAACATCCACGCAAGCTCGAGGAACAGCATCTCATGTACCGATTAGGCACGCTACAGCCTGCCGGACTGAACATCGAGTTCAATAATTTCAGAGCATGACGAGCCCCCAATTTTACTTTTATTTTTAGTTATTTTTTCTTTTTTGTGCTTATTTTATTTTAGTTTGTTCAGTTTATTACTACTGTGCCTACTTTTTTCATGTTTGTGCTTGTGGTTGTTCAGTTTTCAGTCCTAACCTACCTGTACTAATGCTTTATCTTTCAGCACGCCATTAACATATTCTTTGCCTTCGCTCCATGACCTTCTGGTCAGCTATTCTGTGACCTTGTCCTATCAACACCTTCGCTTTTGTTATCTCTTGCCCACCCCTGCTTTACTTGCTTAAAATCGTTTACATTTCTTATATCTGCCAGTTCTGAAGATGGGTCACTGACCTGAAACGTTAACTCTGCTTCTCTCTCCACAGATGCTGCCAGACCTGCTGAGTATTTCCAGCACTTGTTTTTATTTCAACAACTCATCTGTTCAGACACCAGTCTGCACATGCTCCTCCACTGGTCTCGTAGACCAGACTCCATCACAACAAACACATTTCTGATTTTGCTACTGGTAGCACTGTACACTCTTGCAATTACTCCCTTGATCTATTCAACAAGAAACCTAATGTTACATTGTACAAGTATGTTAGTTTTGTATCAAATTCCCATTTGTATTATTCATCTTTCTTAAAATACTCCTTCAGTCTTTATTTCCCATTAATTACAGATTCTTAATCTGCAACTCAAAACACATTTTGAACAGAACAGCAAAATGCAAGTTAAAAAGTAATTTGAAGAGCTTGCCTTTGGCTCAACAAGTTTATTGAGTGTAGCCGAGCCATAAAGATCAGGATTCTCCCAAGTTTGACTCCAGTTTGTGCTGACTTTAGCAGGACAGTGAGTCTACAATAATAGTCTTTAGGAAAAGGAAAAAAAAATGTGCGTGAAAATTGAATGAGGACAGGATTGGGCTCAAGCTTTAACTGTGATGCCCATGCAACTAAATAGGTTGGCAATATGCAACATCAAGGATTGATACTTCTGCAATGCCTACTTGAGTGAGGTACTGGAATCACTCAGCTCCATGGAATTTTCTGTAACCAAGGACTCCACACTTTCTGGAGAGAAGAGGAGGGAAAAAATTATGACGGAAATAAAGTAATTTACAATTTCAAGTTAACGGGAATCATTGGTTTGTTGAGTTATAAGTTTTTTTATTCAGTCTGGTGCTCGACTTGACAAATCAGAGATGGAATGAAAACTATCTGCAACACAGTAAGCAGCTAAATTTGGTTAAATGCTGGATGTATCAAGGAACGTTAAGACAAACCAACTTTTTCATTTTAAATTTGAAGTGTAACATGCTTTCTCTCTATTTACATCATTTTCGAAATGCCACTTACAATTCAAAGACAAATTTGCATTTGGCGCCTTCTTGCAGCCGTTTTTTTTTAATAAGTAAGCAACTACATGGAAAGGTTGCATATACTGTATCTGGACAATTATGTAGGCTGAACAAAGTCAAGAGGAAATCAGAACCAGACATAATCTGCAAGATGTTTGATCTAATTTAATCTCCAATTAAACATCAGGAAGACCAAAACCATTGTTGTCGACCACCGCCACAAATTCAAGTTTCCTAGCCACGGATTCCGAATCATTCCTGGATATTGTCTCAGACAGTTCACAAACTCGTCGTCTTATTTGCCTGCATGCTAACTCAGACTTTCTCATTCACCCATCATCCTATGGACTCTGGAACAGTTCCTACAAATTGGAGGGTAGCTAATGTAACCCCACTATTTAAAAAGGGAGAGAGAGAGAGAGAAAACAGGGAATTATAGACCAGTCAGCCCGACGTCAGTAGTGGGGAAAATTCTAGAGTCCATTATCAAAGATTTTATAGCAGAGTACTTGGATAACAGTGGTAGAATCGGGCAGAGTCAGCATGGATTTACGAAAGGGAAATCATGCAGGACAAATCTACTAGAATTCTTCGAGGATGTAACTAGTAGAGTTGATGAGGGGGAGGCAGTGGATGTGGTTTATTTGGACTTTCAGAAGGCTTTCGATAAAGTCCCACATAAGAGATTAATTTTACATGCTAAAGTGCATGGGATTGGGGTTAGTGTATTGCGATGGATAGAAAATTGGTTGGCGGACAGGAAACAAAGAGTAGGGATAAATGGGTCTTTTTCCAAATGGCAGGCAGTGACTAGTGGGGTACCGCAGGGATCGGTACTAGGACCCCAGCTATTCACAACATACATTAATGATTTAGCTGAGGGGACTAAATGTAATATCTCCAAATTTGCAGATGACACAAAACTGGGTGGGAGGGTGAGTTGTGAGGCGGATGCAGAGAGGCTTCAGGGTGATTTGGACAAGTTGAGCGAGTGGGCTAATGCATGGAACATAAGAACATAGGAAGATATGAACAGGAGTAGGCCATTCAGCCCCTCGAGCTTGTCCCGCCATTCAATGAGATCATGGCTGATCTGCGGCCTAACTCCATATACCTGCCTTTGGCCCATATCCCTTAATATCTTTGCTTAACAAAAATCTATCTATCGCAGATTTAAAATTAACAACTGTTCTAGCTTCAACTGCTGTTTGTGGGAGCGAGTTCCAAACCTCTACCACCCTTTGCGTGAAGAAGTGCTTCCTAACATCTCTCCTGAACATTCTGGTCCTAATTTTTAGATTATGCCCCCTAGTTTCAGAATCTCCAACCAGTGGAAATAGTTTATCTTTATCTAGCCTGTCTTTTCCTGTTAATATCTTGAAGACTTCAGTCAGATCACCCCTTAACCTTCTAAATTCTAGCGAAAACAGGCCTAATTTGTGTAATCTCTCCTCGTAACAACCCCTGTAGTCCAGGTATCATTCTTGTAAACCTACGTTGCACTCCCTCCGAGTCCAATATATCTTTCCTAAGGTGTGGTGCCCAGAAGTGCTCACAGTACTCCAAGTGGGGTCTAACCAGGGTTTTGTACACCTGCAGCATAACCTCTGTCTTTAAATTCCAATCCTCTGGATATAAAGGCTAGCATTCCATTAGCCTTTTTGATTATTTTCTACACTTGCTTGTGGCACCTGAACCCCCAAGTCTCTTTGGACATCCACTGTACTTAACCTCTTCCCATTTAGAAAGTACCCTGCTCTATCCTTTTTTGGTCCAAAATGGATAACCTCACACTTGCCCGCATTGAAATCCATCTGCCACACTTTTGCCCACTCATCTAGTCTGTCAATATCTCTTTGCAATTTTATGCTATCATCTAGACTGTCTACAATGCCGCCTAACTTTGTATCATCAGCAAATTTGGATATATGACTGACTATGCCATCATCCAAGTCATTAATGAATGACGTGAATAATTGAGGCCCCAACACACATCCCCGCAGGACACCACTAGTTACATCCTGCCAATCTGAGTACCCATTATCCACACTCTCTGTTGCCTACCACTCAACCAACTTCCTAACCATGTCAATAATTTGCCCTCAACTCCATGAGCTCCTACCTTAGTTAACAGTCTCTTATGTGGGACTTTACCAAATGCCTTCTGGAAGTCCATATAAATAACATCCATGGACACTCGCCTGTCCACTACCTTAGTCACCTCTTCAAAAAATTCAATGAGATTTGTCAGGCACGACCTTCCCATCATGAATCCATGCTGGCTGACCCTGATTAACAAATTTTTCTCTGTGTTCAGTCACCCTATCCTTGATTATAGACTCCAGCAACTTGGCCACCACAGATGTCAGGCTAACTGGTCTGTAATTTCCTTGGTTCCCCCTTTCACCCTTCTTAAAAAGTGGAGTGACATGTGCAACTTTCCAATCCAGAGGGACCACTCCTGAATCTAGGGAACTCTTGAAAGACTATAGTTAGGGCATCTACAATGTGCTCGCCTACTTCCTTTAATACCCTCGGATGGAAACCGTCAGGTCCTGGGGATTTCTCACTCTTTATTTCCATTAATTTCCTTGTTACTGATGATTTACTTACGTTAATTATATTAAGTCCCTGTCCCCCATCGGCTATTAATTTTTTTTCGGGACTTCTGGCAAGTTATCCTCCTTTTCAACTGTAAGTATTGAGGCAAAGTAATTGTTCAACATGTCTGCCATTTCCCCGTTATCAATGACAATATCTCCAGTTTCAGCTTTTAGTGAGCCTACATTGCGCTTGACCACCTGTTTTCCCTTTATGTAACTATCAATAAGAAGACATTTTATTTTTATGTCCCTTGCAAGTTTCCTTTCATAATCTCTTTTAGTAGCTCATATAAGCTGCTTTGTGACCCTTTGCTGGTTTTTGGATCAACCCCATTCGGCCGGATCTGTGCTGCATTTTGCATTTTTGTGAGCCATTTCTTTTTGTTTTATGCCATCCCTAATCTCTTTAGTTGCCCATGGCTGTTTTTTCTGTGAAGTGGAGCTTTTTCCTCTCGGGGGTATATACTCGCTCTGTATTTCGTTAAATGTTTCTTTAAATATTCTCCACTGTTCTTCAGTCGTTTGACCCATAACAGATCTACCCAGTTTACCGTGGACAGTCTGTCTCATCCCGGTAAAGTCAGCCTTACCCAAGTCTAAAATTCCAGTAGCTGATTCGTGCTTTTCACTTTCAAATGCTACCTTGAATTCGATCATGTTGTGATCACTATTTGATAAATGTTCACGCATTTGGGTGTTGGTTTAATTAGTAGTTGGGCTACTAATTAAATTTGGCTCATTACTCATAACTAAATCTAATATTGCCTGTCTCCTTGTTACATCTAGGACATACTGCTGTAGGAAACTATCCCAGACACATTCCAGAAATTCACTACCTTTCTGACAGGTGCTAGTCTGCCTCTCCCAATCTATGTGCAAGTTAAAATCCCCCATTAATACGACTCTGCCTTTGTTACACACTTGCCTGATTTGTGCATTTATAGAATCTAACACCTCAGAACTGCTACCAGGGGGTCTATACACAACACCTATTACAGTTTTAGATCCTTTTCTGTTCCTCAATTCCATCCATAAGGTGCTTTCCCCTCATTATATCCTCCCTCACCAATGAGGTGATATTATTTCTAATCAGTAAGGCTACTCCACCCCCTCTGCCATCTTCCCTGCCCCTCCTGTAAACTTTATAACCAGGTATATTTAGTTCTCAGTCCCAACCATCCTGCAGCCACGTCTCTGCAATGGCCACCACATCATAATCTTCCATTTGAATTTGCACCTGCTGCTCATCTAGTTTATTTCTTACACTCCATGCATTTGTATATAGAACTCTTATTTGGGCTATACCCCCTAACCTGTCCCTCAGCACTGATGCTTTATTCGCCTGTTTATTATTTCTCTCTTCTGGTTTAACCAGTATACTTCTTGCAGTTTGGTATCAATCAGCCTCACCACTAACCTGCACTCCTACCTTCTCCTTTAACCTCCTGTTTTTCCATGTAACTGAACCCTGACAGATGCAGTATAATGTGGATAAATATGAGGTTATCCACTTTGGTAGCAAAAACAGGAAGGCAGATTATCTGAACGGCTATAAACTGAGAGGGGGGAATATGCAGCAAGACCTGGGTGTTCTCGTACACCAGTCGCTGAAGGTAAGCATGCAGGTCCAACAGGAGGTATAAAAAGGCAAATGGTATGTTGGCCTTCTTAGCGAGAGGATTCGAGTACAGGAGCAGGGATGTCTTGCTGCAATTATACAGGGCCTTGGTGAGGCCACACCTGGAATATTGCGTGCAGTTTTGGGCTCATTATCTGAGGAAGGATGTTCTTGCTATAGAGGGAGTGCAGTGAAAGTTTACCAGACTGATTCCTGGGATGGCGGGACTGACGTATGAGGAGAGATTGAGTCGGTTAGGATTATATTAGCTGGAGTTCAGAAGAGTGAGGGGGGGGGGATCTCATAGAAACCTATAAAATTCTAACAGGACTTGACAGGGTAGATGCAGGAAGGATGTTCCCGATGGTGGGGGAGTCCAGAACCAGGGGTCATTGTCTAAAGATACAGGGTAAACCTTTCAGGACTGAGATGAGGAGAAATTTCTTCACCCAGAGAGTAGTGAGCCTGTGGAATTCGCTACCACAGAAAGCAGTTGAGGCCAAAACATTGTATGTTTTCAAGGAGTTAAATATAGCTCTTGGGTCTGGAGGGATCAAAGGGTATGTGGTGAAAACGGGAACAGGTTACTGAGTTGGATGATCAGCTATGGTCATAATGAATGGCGGAGCAGGCTCAAAGGGCCGAATGGCCTACTCCTGCTCCTATTTTCTATGTTTCTATCCCTGTATACCCCTCGACATTGACTCCCCGACTACCAACACTGCAAGTTTAAAATTCTCATCCTCGTGTTCAAAATTTGTCTATGGCCTTGCCTTTTCCAAACTCTCAACTTCCTTCAGCCCTTCAACCCAAGAACTCGGTTCCTCCAAATCTGGCTTCTTGCGCATTCCCCCATCATTGGCAAATGTGCCTTCAGCCATCTAGGCCCCAAGGTCTGGAGTTTCCTCTCTAAACCTCACAGACTCTTCACGTCTTTCTCTTCCCTTACACCCCCACCGCCACCAAAACCTACCTCTGATAAAGTTTTTAGTCAACCCTTGTAATATCATCTTTGCCTCTGTCTCAATCTTTGCCAGTTTTCACCCCTGAAGCACGTTGTGACATTTTGCTGAGTTAAAGGCACTTTATAAATACAAGTTGTTGTTCATTATAACAACCACCTTTCTGTTGTTTAGGACAGCTGGGGGGTGGCAGCAGGGGAAGAAGGAGGAGGGGGAGGGAGGGAGGGAAGAACGAATGAGAAACACCAAAGGAGCAAAATATACACACAGGCAAGAAAGCATGAACATCCTGTAATCTGGGTGTGTGAAACCAACAAGGTTTTCGACTGTGTTCTGGGAACAACCACCTACAGCTGCTATTACAAGTTGAGATAATAATAATTCTGAATACCCAAAGCATATTTAAGCACACAGTCTTTGGAAAGAATTTCACTTTTCAATTTCCAGCTCAGATGTCCATTTATCTTCAGCTTTTCAAGAAACAGTCTCCCCATTTTAAACTGTCACTCAGAAATAGTAAACAAATTATTCTGGCAATCACAATAAACATCCTGTTGGGAAGTTTGACCAGCAGCTGTAGTAATTGATTGATTGATTGATCTAGTAAAGCAGACAGTCTTGGTTCATCATAAGTTAGCTCTTTGAAGTATAATTCTGGCAATAATCACAGGTAAATTTTGTCATCAGCTAAAATTAGCTATGGATAGGCTCGGTTTCTGAAAAAGTTGCTGGAATGTAACATGGCAGCACAGGCCCCACCCACCAGCCAAGAAGTTGTGGCAAGCCCGCCTATGCCAGGCCTGGAAGCTATGCAGTGATTTTACGTGGCCCAGGCCCTTAATTGGCCTCGGGTGGAGCTTCTGTCCTACTGAGGCAGGAAGTCCCGCCTCCAGAAGCTGCCAGACAATCAGCAGCCAGCAGCTCTCAGACCAGCATCGCTACTGGGAGCGGTGGCCAATGCTGGGACTGCACCCAGCATGAGGAGCAGCAATGGAGGTGGCCCCAGAATAGAGGTAAACGTGTGAGGCCTCGCCAGGGGCAATCGGCCAGGTCCTTGCACCGGGGGGGGGGGGGGGTGCGGAATGTGCTGCAGTGGGGGCAGCCCCTCCATGGGGCACACAGAGTACGCAATCAGGAGGCACCCCCCACCCCAGCCTGCAAGAAGCCCACTAGGTTTTACTGGGCAGCCTCCTGAGGTGCTGAGCCACCGCCCCCCGCCGATAATACACCAGCTGCAGCAGGAGGAGGCCCTTAAGTGGCAATTAATTGGCCACTTAGGGCCTTAATTGGCCTGGGACGGGTAGGCCACTTGTCAACACTGCCGCCACTCATAAAATTGCAGCGGGGGCAGGAAGGCAACGGGAACGGCACCCCTGCCTCCCACTCAATTTTCTGGCCCCCTTCGCAACCAGCCTGCTCCCGCGGTTGGCATAAAATTCCGGCAAGCGTCTTTTTCTTTAGAACACAAAATACTATTTGTATAATACTGAGCAAAAATGGAGGGTCAACAAGGTCATATAATGTGTGCCTGAAGTAATGTCATTGTATTTTTAAAAAATGCCAAATGTTCATAGATGCACACTGAAGAGAGCAGACATTATCTCAACCTAAAACAATAAAATGTGGTAGGCTAACAAGCATCTAAATGGGCCATGACAAGTTCATTTCTTTTTAGCAAAGGTACTTGCTGTAATGATGAAAAAATAAGACATCATTCCAGCAGAATACAGCAGATTTTCTTGATATGGTCTCTAATAACGTTTATTAAGATAACTGATAATCCAGATGGCTATACAGTAGAAACATACAATATTAACATTTTCACTTCAGTGACCTAGCAATTTATTTGATTGATTTAAAAGATTTGATTATTTATACACCAGTGGCTTACATTTCTCAGGAGTTACGATATACATTAGTGCCATGCCATGATTCATGCAACAATCAAAAGCATCAAATCTGTAACATGATCAATTGCAATGTCAGTATAACAAAGTATAAACTAACAATAGTAATAACATGCAAACTCAGCCAATCAAAATCCACTTTTCCCTTGTTATCTCTTCAGCATGACCTCACCTTCCAAGATAGAGTTTCAAACTGATGCTCAAAAATGTATATGGAAACACTACCAGATCTCAGAATAGCATTATTCCACAGACAGACCTGGACAGTAGAATTTTACAATTTTTAAAGCTAATTATACATGGCGCATACATTACATAAATAGAATAAATGCTGGGAGCCCTAGTTTATGCAGACTAAAGCACTCACTAAGGCTGACAGGATTCCTTTACAGCTACCTGTACATATGAGTCAAAACACCACTTAATTTTTTATTCCTATCAAACACTAATTCCTAACAAGATCCATTTGGTTTTATTAGCATTTAGGTCTAATTATCAGTAATCATGTGGTACTGAAAACATTCCTAACCTGAGAAGTACTAAATAGAAATCAACTCGTAGCAGAATTTGTTCTCAAATATAATGAATGGATACCAGTTCCTACCTACTTCCCCATTAATTAACTGCAGCAAAGTAAAATTCAAGCATGGAATTCTAATATATTGCACTGCTTTGTGTTCTATCCAATTCCAGATCAATGGCATAAAGCATTTCTGACTGAATTCCTTGAATTCTTAGCACATGATCATATTCAACTAGTTGACAATTTTTACTAAGCAAGAATAATATGCTCGACAGTCTGAGCGAAATTATAAACTACACAAAACTGATCAGTATTTTCCTTTAGGCAAGATTAGCTATTTTTATTAACATTTTACAGGAAAATAAGTTCAAGATAAAATTGCTAAATTATGCATTGATTAAAGATAGTTTGTTAAAATTATATCCAAGATATTGATTGTCCTGCTTAAATGGCACAGGTGCAAAATTGAGATTGGGTTTGGTAGCACCTGTTTGGGCGCTATGGGTGCCATTTGGGTAAATGGCATCTGATACATACATACATGAAAGTGACTCTAAAAGCAAGAAATGCTGGAAATACTCAGCAGGTCTGGCAGCATCTGTGGAACGATAACTCTGCTTCTCTCTCCACAGATGCTGCCAGACCTGCTGAGTATTTCCAGCATTACTTGTTTTTATTTCAGCTTTCCAGTATCTGTAGTATTTTGCTTTTATGAAAGTGGCTCTGTTCTGTTAAAAAATATATATTTTTTAATAAAAGGAATTTATAGTTAAGCTGGATAAATACTTTTTAGACAAGGAGGCAGCGAGGACTGAATTCGCAACAGTGTTACTGTGTCACCTGTTCGGGCTAGGCTATGAGCAGAGACCATGGGATTTTAAAAATTGGTTAAAGAAAAGAGGACTTTATTTAAGAATTTAAATATTTAAAAATTTGATCTATGTGCTATTGTTTTACTTTGTTAATAGTTAGGACATGTTTTGTAATAAACTTAATTTTGCTGTTGAGTAAAGAACTCTGGTATAGAGTGTTCTATTCTGGGGAAAAATAGTAGTATCCAATTGGCTGTTTCAACAGTAGGAAAACTTTAAAGAATATGTTATGACCTGTGGAGAAGTGGGACTGATTTAACAGTGCATGCTTCCCACCTTGGTTGTAACACACACTTCTGCTGCAAATTGTGCCAGACACCATCTTGGTAAAGGACAAACAAGAAGCATCCTTTACCCACATCTGAAGCAGGCATATGCAAATAAGGAGCTTAACACCTGCTTCTGGTCTCTGCAGCAACTTTGGTTTGCCTTGAGGCAGCCAGCACCAGTGCTGATTGCCTTCGGGAATACCAATGTTAAATGCCATGGAAGTAAAAAGAAAAAGTACATGCTTACCATAATCATCGCTGCTCCCAGTCCAGAGATCTCTGAATTCACTCGAGTCCAATCTCTAGTGCTCCCCCACACCCCCCAATTCTGATCTCCAAACCCCTACCTCCTACCATCACTCCTGACCCCCAATAGTCTTCCTCAATTCTGTGACCTTCCTACCCGAACCCCATCCCCAACCAACAGTATTCCTGAGGCCTGTAATCTTTCTACCTGACCCCACCCCCTACCAACAGTACTCTGGGTCTGCAATCTTCCTACCCAATCACCTACCAAACACTGATCACTGATTGAGGGCTGCTCGTTCATCCTCCAGCACCCCTGTGATCCAACCCAATCACTTACCTGGAAATTGGAGCACTAACTTGTGTGGACTCCTACAGCAACACCATGATGATGCTAGAGGTCCAAAATCAGGGGCATCTCAGACCTCCCCACTTGAGCACAGGCCAACATTGTGCAGGTAAGGCATCGAAAAATAAGCACTCCCAAATATCTAGGCCCTGCTGTTTAGTAATTACAGCAATGCACCTTAACCATTATTGATACAATAATATTTATGTACAATAGTTTTTTTTTTACTTTTCATATGTCATTTACCTGTGTTTAAGATGTGCTTCCAAATCACAGCGCTGCATCACTTCTTGACAGTTACTTTCAAAAGGACAGGACACCAACAGTTTGTCTAAAAGTTTGTGAACAAGAATGCTGGACTTTTTGCACAATTTAAAGTGAAGCCTTTTGCGGTCCAATGGGCAGAAATCCTTCTCTCGCAAAAAATTCCGGAGGCACTTCTGGCAAAATGTATGTCCACAGGGAGTATCGAGCGGTTGCAATAGAGGCTGGAGACAAATGTGGCAGACAAGGTCATCATCCATTTCATGCTGGTAATTGTACAGATGGTTCTCCCTTGTCCAGTGCTGTTGACCACACTCAAAGCACAACGGGTTTAAAGGGGGTTCCTTTTCCTCTGAATCAACGTCACCATTAGTAGTACTCATTGTAACTCACTTTGGCACAGTTGTTATCAATCAGTAATTCATCTACAGTCATCAATGCATGGTCAGATGTTCAAATACAATCGATCCTGGTCCCAGCAATCTGAGCCTCATTGCTCTGTAAAAAAAAAAATTCAAAAGGTTCATCTTCCAACAAAGCAAAAGCCACTTTACTCACTTGTTTTACCATTCTTCATTTACTAAAGAAGATACTGTTTAACAGGATCAAACATGAATGCTTTCACTAAAGACAGTTAAATTTTTTTTCGCATTTGAGTACAAATTATTCTACAGCTCCTTTGTATAAAATGGAACCTAGCTTCAAATAATATTCTCTTTTTTGTAAGATGTTATTCACTTGATAGTCAATTACATAACCATTAAAAATCACAGTTTTAAAGCAGTTATGTATCATCTCACAAAACATAATTATCTTCAGTTAGATTTTCAACTTGCTGCCTTGGCAGAAAACTTGCAATGTTGGTAAGCCACCTGTTATACAAAAATCAAGCAGTTCACATAATCGGAGGTCGATCTACAAAGGCAATTTTATGCCAGGCAGCAAGTTGAAAGTTTCATGCAGATTATTTACATGCATGAATTTTCAACAGCGACAATATTATAGTTTCTTGATAGCATCTGGAAAACACTAAAAGAAAATTAAGGAATTAAACTTGCACATTTACATACAGAAAGCATTAGTGTTGCAAATCAGAAATTTGGGCATATGCTGTACACAATTCGTTGACAATTAACTTAAATGGTTAGAAAGTAAGGTGCGGCATATGGCTGAGTAGGTGACATTCATGAACAGATGAGACCACTCCAAGACAATAATCTCTGACAATGCCCTTTCCATCATTCCCTCATCACCCACCCTCTAATGTGTGAAGAAAACAATCCCCAAATACCCCTTGCCTGTTCTATCAATGACCACTAGCTGGAAAGCTGGGGGTGAGCCCGCCTCCGCCGGCCCTGAAGCCAGGACCGTACGGTCCTCAGGCAATTAACTGCCTCCAGTCGTGGCTTCTGCCCCTCTGAGGCACAATGCCCCCCCTCCAAGAGCTGCCAGCCAGAGGGCCAGCAGCCCTTCAGTCTCAGCAGCGCCACGGAGAGTGGTGGCCACTGCTGGGACTGTAGCCACCTCTGGACCCAGCCAGAAATGGAGACTGGAGAAGGAGTAAAATTTAGGCCACATTTCCACAGACCTGCTCAAAAGCTGCCGTCTCCACGATTGATGCCCTTTGCTGCATCTGATCCCAGATAATCTCCCATTCCCACAACTTACTCTGGTCCAAAAGCTATTTTTGTGACCTCAAACTAGGTGCTAGTGGTAGATCCTTGGACTAGTATTTACTCACACAGTGGCTCCCTCTCTACAGTCAAAACTCTTAACATAACCCACAATCATCACAGAAAGCAGAGCCAATCATAAACCCTTCACCAAAAACTCCCAAACCACCTCCTCTGGCTAATTTCATCTTCATTTATAATGCAAAAGGAAACAGCTTGCAAGCATCTGCACCTTTATCAATGATGTCCTGAGTGAGTGTGAAACTTCCATGGTCTTTGAAGCAGTTGATTATTCCCTGTGCAGCCTGAACTTTGAACTGTGTGATAAAGCAAGTTTCATAGAGTACGCTAAGCTTACAATTTAAAGGGATGCAATCACTTAAAAAAGTTAAGTGCCATATTAAAGGAAATAAAATATGTTGAAGTCTGTTTTAATGACAGAAACCCGCAACATGGAGATATGAAACAGAATCTGGGAGAAAATGGCAGAACGACATTGCCCATGACCTCCTTTGATGATAGTTTCCCTGATTTTAAAAAAATACCCTCCCCAAACACGTTTTGCAAAAAGTAATAAAAACTTCAGAACTATGGAGAAAAATCACAAATATAAACAGTGGCCTGGTGTCATGCAGGCCCCCATCTTCCAAGCATGAGGCATATTAATTTTGCCACATGGACATTAAATTTCAAACTATTGTTGAAGTGAAGAAAGGACTTGCTTCAAAAAAAAAAGCCAGATCTTGGCTGGAAAGACATTTGTATATTTACAGACAGTGCTTGGAAAGGACAAAAGACCATTCCCTGACCCATTCAACCTACAATGGAATTTTGATCACCAGATGTTGAATGTGGGGGAAGCTCACATTCCAGGTTGACTGCTAAGATGGCTGAATACACAAACAGACATGGTCAAACCAGCTAGTCACATGAGTAATCTGCTGGGCAACCTGAGTTTTTTTGGAATTTGTCCAAACAGTTTAGACAAAGTCTGTTTGCTCCTGAACGGAGAAGATCTCTCCCGTTTGCTCCCATCTCTTTCTCACAAGCCTCTGAATCCACTGAAGACACATGAACCCCAAGAGAGAAAAGTCTCTTACAGCGAACAAGGTTTAGGAATAACACTGGGCACCAACGAAAAGCAAGATCTACCTACAATCAAGGACTATACAGTGAGCTTGAAGAACCATAACAACTCTTCAGATATTGCCTCAAACTTTTCCACTTTATTTTTCTTCTTTTCTGTCTCTATTTGCATGTATCGCGTATGCGTGCTAGCATGGGCGCATTGTGTATCCGCAGGCGTCAACCGAATTAGAGCTTAAGTTTAATAAATTTCAACTTTTCTTCTTTAAACCGGAGAAAGCCTGTTTGTGTTGGTTCCTTTGCCTTATAATTGGAAAGCGGTGAACAAGGATTCACCAAGGGGGAGCTAAAAATGTGTTTAAAATTTAACCCGGTTACAGTAAGACCAGGTGAAGGTCGAGAGGGATGCCTAGACACCTTTCTCACCTGGTCATAACACCTGGATTTTGCAACAGTAATGATGGCAAAACCATCACATTCGCTGTCATTACACCACAGAAACTGACAGCGACTCCAGGAGAACAATGCAGAAAAGCAGAAGTTGCTGTCTGTGATTCTACGCTCCTCCAGAGGTGTTGAGGTCCTCCAAGAGTGCAATCCTTAAGCAGTGAAGCAAGGAATTTCCATTCCTACTGTAAAAACCCCTTCAAAAAGTTACACCTTGTTGAATGAGGTACAACTGGGTTTTTAAGCAGCCTACTAACACTTCATAATTACTGCTAAATACCCTCACTGGCCCTGAAAAGCTAATTTTATATTTCTGTAATGTCAAATTTCTCCAGCATAATAGAAAATTCCACATATTCTTTAAAATAATTTTTTTTCAGTTTATATTTTAGCTTCCATCTTAATCCAATCACAATCATGTATTTCACTATCTGAAAATTTAAATTAAAAAATGTGAAGGGATTCAGCACTTTTAACTTGCTGCTTTGCTATTTGTGAGAATACTTCAACATGATTAGCTATTTACCCTGCTGGCTAATATCACTGCTGCTGGATGCCTGGTGATCCCCTATACTTGGCAATAGTTTTAAACTGCAGTCGGGAAAGGGGGTCTTTGTACCACACAGAGATCTCTAGATATTTGTGGGGCAGCTTTCTTAGAGGCCAGCAACGAGCGTTATTGCTTTGCTGTTGACAACAAAATTCAGCCCAATACTAGAAAAGTTATACTAAACAAGAAAAAAAAGTTACATTGTAAAAAGCTCCGTCAGCTATTGAGCTTCATTGCTGATATTCCAAATGGGCATGGCAAGGGGAAAAAAACAGCAAACATGGTCCAGATGCTACAGAACGGTGATGTGTTCATTTCAATATATTTACAACTTAAGTGAGGCTAAGGGAGAAAACAGGCCTAAGTATTTCAGCTTAATAAATGCAGAACACTCCTGATTTGCAGTAAATTGGTGTAGGACCTGCTCTCCCAATTGTATTGTTTCCGTGTGAACAAAGCAGACTGTTGCACTATTGATTAGAGAGGACATCACAGCAGTACTTAGAGAGGATATCCTGGGGGGAATGTCCAGCGAGGCAATATGGATAGAACTTAGAAATAAGAAAGGGGTGATCACTTTGATGGGATTATACTATAGGCCCCCCAATAGTCAGAGGGAAGTGGAGGAGCATTCTTCTCTTCTTCTTCTTTCAATATGTAGGGAAATCACAAATAGGTGTAGGAATTATAGGGTTGTCATAGTAGGTGATTTTAACTTCCCTAATATTGACTGGGACTGCCTTAGTGCTAAGGGATCAGATGGGGAAGAATTTGTTAAGTGTGTCCAGGATAGTTTTCTGAGGCAGTATGTGGATGGTCCTACTAGAGAAGGTGCTACACTTGACCTCCTCTAAGGAAATTAGGATGGGCAGGTGATTGATGTGTCAGTGGGACCAGTGACCACTTTGGGACCAGTGACCATAACTCTATTAGCTTCAAGATAGTTATGGAAAAGGATAGGACTAGTCCTCAGGTTGAAGTCCTAAATTGGGACGGGGGGGAAGGCTAATTTCGATGGAATCAAACAGGAACTCTCAAAAGTTGAATGGGAGAGGCTGTTTACAGGTAAAGGGACGTCTGGAAAGTGGGAGGCTTTTAAAAAGTGAGATAGGAAGAGTTCAGGGCCGGCATGTTCCTGTTAGATGGAAGGGCAAGGCTGGCAAGTTTAGGGAACCTTGGTTGACGAGGGTTATTGAGGGTCTGGTCAGGACGGAAGGAAGCAAATGTCAGGTATAGGCAGCTGGGATCGAGCAAGCCCCTTGAGGAGTATAGGGGATGTAGGAGTACACTTAAGAAGGAAATTAGGAGGGCGAAAAGGGGCCATGAGATTGCCCTGGCAGATAAGATAAAGGAGAATCCTAAAAGATTCCATAAGTGTATTAAGAGTAAAAGGGTAGCTAGGGAGAGAGTAGGTCCCCTTAAGGATCAGTGTGGCAATCTATGTGTGGAGCCACGGGAAATGGGCGAGGTCTTAAATGAATATTTCTCGTCCGTATTTACCGTGGACAAGGTCATGGAAGCTAGTGAGTTCAAAGGAGGGAACACAGATATCCTGGAGCATATCAACATTACAAAGGAGGTGGTGTTGGAGGTTTTGAAGCGTATTAAAGGTGGATAAATCCCCAGGGCCTGACCAGGTGTATCCTAGGATGCTATGGGAAGCAAGGGTGGAGATTGCTGGGGCCCTGGCAGAGATTTTTGTATCATCGTTAGCCACGAGTGAGCTACTGGAAGTCTGGGGGATAGCTAATGTTGTGCCTTTATTTAAGAAGGGCAGCAGGGATAAGCCAGGGAACTACAGGCCGGTGAGCCTTACATCAGTGGTGGGAAAGTTATTGGAAGGGATTCTGAGAGACAGGATTTATATGCATCTGGAAAGGCATGGTCTGATTAGGGATAGTCAGCATGGCTTTGTGCGTGGGAAATCATGTCTCACGAAATTGATTGAGTTTTTCGAGGAGGTGACCAAGAAGATTGATGAGGGCAGGGCGGTGGACATTGTCTACATGGATTTTAGCAAGGCCTTTGACAAGGTTCCACATGGTAGGCTGGTCTGGAAGGTTCGAACATATGGGATCCAGGGTGAGCTAGCTATTTGGATACAAAATTGGCTTGGTGATAGGAGGCAGAGGGTGGGGGTAGTGGAGAGTTGTTTTTCAGATTGGAGGCCAGTGACCAGTGCTGCGCCGCAGGGATCGGTGCTGGGCCTTCTGTTGTTTGTCATATATATTAATGACTTGGATGTGAATGTAAGGGGCATGATTAGTAAGTTTGCAGATGACACCAAAATTGGTGGTATAGGACAGTGAAGAAGGTTGTCTAAGGTTACAACAGGATATAGATCAACTGGGAAAGTGGGCAAGGGATTGGCAAATGGAATTTAATGCAGATAAGTGTGAAGTGATGCATTTTGGGAAGTTAAACCAGGGCAGGACATATACAGTGAATGGCAGGGCCCTGGAAAGTGTTGTTGAGCAGAGAGACCTTGGGGTGCAAGTACATAGTTCCCTGAAAGTGGCAACACACGTAGACAGGGTGGTGAAGAAGGCATATGGCATGCTTGCCTTCATCGGCCGAGGCACTGAGTAGAAGAGTTGGGACATCACGTTACAGTTGTACACAACGTTGGTTAGGCCGCATTTGGAGTACTGTGTGCAGTTCTGGTTGCTGCAGTACAGGAAAGATGTGATTAAGCTGGAGGGGGTGCAGAAAAGATTCACAAGGATGTTGCCTGGTTTGGAGGGCTTGAGTTATAAAGAGAGATTGGATAGGCTGGGTCTGTTTTCCCTGGAGCGAAGGAGGCTGAGAGGGGACATGATAGAGGTATATAAAATTATGAGAGGCATAGATAGGGTAGATAGCCAGAGTCTGTTTCCCATGGTAGGGGTGACTAAAACTAGAGGGCATAGATTTAAGGTGACAGGGAGGATGTTTAAAGGGGATCAAAGGGGTAAATTTTTCACAAAAAGAATAGTGGGTATCTGGAATGATTTGGCTGAGGAGGTGGTGGAGGCAGGAACAGTAGCAACATTTAAGAGGCATCTGGTCAGGTACTTGAATGAGCAAGGCATAGAGGGATATGGAATTAATGCAGGCAGGTGGGATTAGTCTAGATAGGCATGATGGCCGGCATGGACGTGGGCCGAAGGGCCTGTTTCTATGCTGTACGACTCTATGACTCTAAGTGCTGAATACAGCCGACAATATAGTCTCCACCACTTAGAAACACAGAAAATTTATGGCACTGAATCAGCATATTTGGCAAATCGTATCTGTACTGGCCAACAGCGAGTTTTCCAGCCTAATCCCACTTTTCAGCTCTTGGTCCATAGCCTCATAGTTACAGCACTTTGAGTGCAAAATTACGTATCCTTTAAATGCAATGAGAGTTTCTGCCTTTCCCACCCTTTCAAGCAGTGAGTTCCAGACCCCCAGCACCCTTCCAGTTCTCAACACCCCTCTAATCCTTCTACCAAATACTTTAAATCTATGCCCCTGGCTATTGACTTTTCTTCTAACAGAAATCGGTCCTTCCTATACACTCTATCTAATTGCCACATGGTTGATTATTTTCATCACTTAGGCTCTGATGTTCCTTTAAATTCTTCCCATTGTACTTCATTTCAGCATTTTAGCAATAACTGTAGATGTTCCTCACTTAAGCTTTTCCACTAAAAAAAACTGATGCCTTTAATACCAATTAAGCATGTAGTGAAGAATCTAAAAGATGTAATTCAATCTCAAGTCATCTGCTGATATTCATCAACCTTACTCTTGCATTTTAATTATCTAAACCCTTGATTGGAATTAATCGCCTTGCAACTCCTTTCATTGTAACTACACTTCTAGTATTATCAAGAGTACATTTTTTATCTACTCAAAAATCACTACACTGTTCTTTGATGCCCACCCAGCTTGTGTGCTTCCCACAGCAATGAATTAGTCTTCAAGTGACAGATCGTGACTTATGCCTCCTACACTGAGTGAGTCATATTGCTACTCTATGGCAATATATTATTCAAGCAATACGTGTACAGGCTGATTGAAAGGCAGCTAAGATAATTGGACACAACCCCTTGCTGGTTACTTTTGCAGATTAGGCACAGTGAGCTTAAAAGGTGATGGGCCATCTTCAGCCTGAGCTGATGTGTAAAAATATATTAAGTTTACAGTTAAGCAGGAATTACAATACCCCTCGGTTGAATTGTGACCAAAATAGAACATAAGCTTGCTGTAATGCCACTGAATTCATTAATCCATATTTCTAGCAGGATTTGACTTTCAAAATAATTTTCTACATACGATGATATTGTTGACTACGACTCTGCAGAATGTTGTACTGCTATTTATTTTGCAGTAATTTTTTGATAAAAAAAATTAAAAGGAACCAGGTGAAAATAGTATTTAAAAAACAATAGGCTGAAAATCCAGCATGCTTGTGGCATATTCCTGTTGTTAAGAGTGCTTCCATTTTTCTGTTAAATTCTTTTTGGAGGACTTGGGTTTTAAAACTGAAAAAAAAGTTTCAGCATCTATGGAATCTGTGTGTTTTTTTTTAAAAACAGGTCATCAGAATGGTCTTTTGGACAGAGCTTGTAAACAAACAGTTACTGGAAGGCACCTGTTTTCAGATAAATACCCATCGGGGGCTTTTTTGACTTGGGGAAGATGTTTACAAAGAAGTGACAGGTCAAGATTTATAGAGGTCAGGAGGATTAACTCCCGAGTTGTTTCTGGTTTTGCTTTGGATAGGCATTGGGATATGGACAATGGTTTGAAAAGGAGTTAAAGAATCAACCTGACAAGGACAAGCCCCAACTCGGCCTGTTCCAGTTCTTTGAAAGCCGGCCAGTTTTTTTATCTCTTTAAGAAACTCTGAGAAGCAAGTGCGAGAAACTGCCTAAAACCTGTTGCTACATTTTTCCTGGAAAGCCTGCCCAAACTGATGTTCAACATCGCCTGACAAGTACTTTTCTAGGAAGATCCCAGTGACAGCCTTCTACGCGTATTTGGGATGCCAAATCAAAACAAAGTACATCTGACATATATCCACTTTTTTCTTAAAGAATTAGCAAGTATTCTGCCACAGTATTCTTTTTGTCTGTTTTTTTGTAGTAGAGCTCTAAAGAGTAAATCTCTTGTTTTCAGTGAGTGAGTGAGTGAGTGAGTGAGTGAGTGAGTGAGTGAGTGAGTGAGTGAGTGAGTGAGTGAGTGAGTGAGTGAGTGAGTGAGTGTGAGAGTGAGTGAGTGAGTGAGTGTGAGTGAGAGTGAGTGAGTGAGAGTGAGTGAGTGAGAGTGAGTGAGTGAGAGTGAGTGAGAGTGAGTGAGTGAGACAGAGACAGAGAGAGGCTAAGGCAAAAAGGGAACTTTTATATTTCAATCTGTGTGCTTATGCTTTGCTTCATTACTGGTTATGTCTTGTGTTATAATAAACAACAAAATTATCAGTTTATTAAAGAAACCTGGTTGGTGTATTTTATTCTGGGATAAAAATAGAGTCTATGATTGACTATCGGTAACTGGGAAAAAAATTTAATATATGTTGTGACCTGTGGAGAAATGGAACTAGAAAAAGTGCACTCCTCCTGCCTCAGTTGTAACATTACTGTAACTCCAGCAAAAGTGCTTCAGAAGCATTTAAATAAGTCTTGAATCTGCAAGCATCATGTCCCAGCCTTATGTCATAGATTCCATGGGGCCTTGTAAAAGGCATCTGCCCCTTACAATGGCAGTGGTGTAGGAGGGAGCAGGGCTGGAATATTGCCAATATTGGGAGCTCCTGTGTCCATGGGCCCATAGGGACTCAGTATGTCACTGGACCAGGCTTGGCTGATGGCCTTGATCGAAGTACAACTTTTTTTTTTAACATTTGAAAACAATTTTACAAAAAGAGCTCACCTTTCTGCAGGGCAGCATTCATCTGCCATAGTTTGCAATCCTACATATGCCACTAATGGCACAGGCACCTGCCATTGCTATACAACTGAATTGACCTCCACTTAACCATGCTAACTTTGGTCCTAAATGGGTGCATTCTGGCATTTACACTGGGATGCACCACTCCACTGACTTTTGGCTCCAGCCACATCAGTCATTAAATAATACTAAAAGCTAGGTGCTTAGATTATTTTCAGTCAAAGGTTGTTCAGAGCCAAAACACTTATTTTTATAAAACTCTTAGTTCATATGTCAAATTTCCTATATGCAGACAAAAATCAGTATAGTTAAAAGTTGTGTCTAGCATCTACAAAGATGCCACACTTGAAATCACTACACATCTGTATGACAAATGTGATGGGTTCAAATAACCACTTACCTTTTGAAAGCAAACAAATATCCCATTTACTAAATATGATCAAAGCAAAAGTAGCAAAACACAGTACTAATGAGCAACAAGTAAGCAGCAGAGATGCAAGACACTTTCTAAAGCTACCATTAACAGAAAAGTAACTATGACCGAAGAGTCCAAATTGCTCAAATACTTTGTCACCATCTTCCTTCTTTATTCAGATCAGTATATCAAGTTAGAAATAATATTTAGTGAAAGAAAAGACAGACTTGCAATTTTTATGGTGCCATTCACGATTATTGGACATCTCAAAGTGCTTTACAGTCAATGAAATAATTTGGAACTGTAGTCAATCTTATACAGCAAGGTCCCACAAACACAAATATGATAATAAGCAGATAATCTGTTTTTGTTATGTTGATGGAGGAATAATATTGGCCAGGACACCAGGGATAACTCCCCTGTTCTTTGAAATAGTGCCACGGGATCTTTAGCATCCACCCGAGAAGGCAGAAAAGTCCTTGGTTTAACGTTCCAACCAAAAGATGGCACCACTAACAGTGCAGCACACCCTCAGTGCTGCAATGGAGTGTCAGCTTTAATTTTTGTGCTCAAGCCCTTGAGTGGGATTGGATTCCAGACCTTCAGACTCAGAAGCAAGAATACTACTAACTGCACCACAGCTGACACTTTTAAGTGCCTACTACTCACAAGAATTACATCAATTTCTAAAGAAAGACAAAAATAACTAAACACAACCAGTGACACAGTCTCAAAATAAGGCGCAACCCATTTAAGACTGAGATGAGGAGGAATTTCTTCACTCAAAGGGGGGTGGATCTTTGGAATTCTCTGCCCGAGGGCTGTGGAGGCTTAGTCATTGAGTATGTTCAAGACTGAGATCAATAGATGTCTACATATTAAAAGCATCAAGGGATATGGGAACAGTGCAGGAAAATGGTGTTGAAGTAGATGATCAGCCATGATCTCATTGAAGGGCAAAGCGGGCTCGAAAGGCTGAATAGCCTACTCCTGCTCCTATTTCTTATGTTAAGGGAAATTCGATAGATATATGACAAATATTGTGGGATACAATATTTTCCAGACACTGGGACCACATGGACTCTAATAGTCTTCTCCAATTGTCCATGTACCTATGTTTCTAAGTTGACTAAACAGAATTCCTTTGGATTGAGCTTATAAATAGAGCTGCCACAGTAGTTGAAATATATTATAGAGCACTATACAGTAGAAAGGAAACAAAGATGACATTTTTAGAGCCCTAATTGTAGAAGAATTTAGTTACTCAAAATATATTTGAAATAGAAAATATTTGTGTGGTGGGAAAGGGTCATTTTTTTTCAGCGCATCCAAAATTGTTTTCTTAGTCAACATGATGCTACTCCAAAAGTAAAGAAGCACTACTTGAATCAGGTCTGGGTAATGGGGCAGAGCAAGCAGGCGGTGATCTAAAATAGCAGAGAATTTGGGAAGGAGTGACCACAATATAATTAGATTCAATGCAAGAAAGGAAGAGGAAAAAGTGAAGTCAAGAAGAATACTTAAGATGAAAAAGACCATACTCCTTAAATGAAAGGAAACAAAATTGGCAAGCAGAACTACAGATCAGCAATGGGAACTATTATGCAGGAGAAAGAAAAAGTGCAAAAATCAAGTATATTCTAGGAAGGGAAAAAAGGGACCCACTGAATGTTGGGTTCCATGGATAAGCAAGATTGGATCAAATTTGGAAGCATTTAGCGTTTGCAGGATAGATAATAAATAAAACTAGGACAAATAAAAATAGAAGGAATTACTAAGAAGATCAGATAGGAAAACAGGAAATATTAGAGAAAAATAGCAGAAATCTTAAAAGGGCAACAAAAGAAGATTTTCTACGAGCACATTAGTAGCAAGAGGATAGTCAAGGAAGGGGATAGGGCTGCTAAGAGATGAAGGAAGAAAACTTGGAGAGCAAGAGAACAGGAAAAATAGTAAAATACTTTGACTCAGTCTACACATAGGAGATTGTTATTGAAATAGTGGAATCATCAGAAATTAACGTAGAACATCTAGTGGGCTTGATTATTCAGAGTGATAGCACTAAATAAGTTACTTAAAATTAAGATGGACAACTACTGGGACCTGACTGGTTATGTCAGAGGATCCTTTGGTGAGTTACATAAAACAAATTGCAAAATTTTGTCCATAATATTAAAAAACTGGGGAAATGAGCAAAAATATGCCCAAGGACTGGACAATGGCAAATTTTATTCCTTTCTTAAAAAAAGACTAGAATAAGACATTAGAGGCCAATTAGCCTTAATTAAGTCATTGGTTAACTACCAGACCTTATAACAGTTGGAGAAACAAACAAATCTGAGGCAAACACCACAAATTCCTGTGTTAGGTTATACCCAATAAATCTATGGAATTCTTTCAAGAAATAGCAGAGGGAACAGATATAGGAAATGCAGTGACTGGAATTTAAAATAATAGATTTTCAAAAAAGTATTGATAATACATAAGAAACCTATGGAAAAGGATAATGGCAAATTGAATTAGGAGAAAAGTGGCCACATGAATAGGGAGATGACTGGAAAGCAGGAAACAAAAAATCTATAGGTAAAAGGAAGCTTGTCAGATTGAGATGATGTGGTAATCATGTTCCACAGGGTCTGTTTCGTGGCTAATCTTATTTACCATACACATAAATGATTAGAACTTGGGAATTGAGAGAACAGTATTGAAATTTGCTGATAATACCACATTAGGATATGGGAATAAGTGACAAGATAATGAAAGACTACAGGTGGACATAGATAGACTGATATAGACAGACAGGTACAGCTGGTTTATAAATAAACCAGGGCAATATAGAAAAATGTGAATAATTTTGGAAGGACGCATAAGAAAAGGGAAACATCTTAAAATGGTAAGATTTTAAAAATTAATCAATCAGTGGGACATCTCTCCAAGATGGGTTATTAATAGGTGGCAATGCAGAAGTAAACACAATCCTTCATTTTGTATCTACATGGATACAATACAAAAGTAAGGAGGTAATGTTGAACTTATATAAAACCTTAGTTTGGTATAGTTGAAGTGATGTTTCTAGTTTTGGGCATTCCATTATTGAAAGGATATAAAAGCATCAGAAAAGTTGTAGTGTAGATTCAGTAGAGGTTACTGAGGATGATCGGGTTACAGTTATAAAGAGAAATTTCAAACATTAGGGGTTTATTCACTGGAGGTTGAGAAAGGGAAGAGTTGATCTTATAGAGGTGGTGTTCAAAATGAGATACATAAATCTTTAAAAAGTATGAAAATTCATTAAGCTTTTTTTTTAAAAAGCCATATGGGATCCACAGTTTTATAAATACTGCATGGAGTACAAAAGCAAGAGGTAACACTAAACTTATACAAATCACTGATTAGGCCATAACTGAAGTATTCCATCCAATTGTTAGACCTCCTTTATTCAAGAAAACAAAATCAGTAGTTTTCTCGAAGTAATCACAAAGCAATTAATTCAAAATTGCAGAAAATTTACAAACCAGGACTGTTAGAGGCAGGACCCCCACCAATAATGTCAGATGTTTGTACTTGCTTTCTTCCACTTCTGACAGACTCCAAGATTTCATCAGTGAGCCAAATGCCACACTCCATCTCTCCAATTCCCCCTCCATAGGTTTCGCCTCCACACTGCTGTTAAACCACAGGAGACTTCCCACCATGCTATGATACTCCAGCACACTCAGCTCACTATTGGCAAACTGCAGGGTCCACACCACATTGCTGGCAAATCCCAGAACTAGCCCTCCAGTTCTACTAAACCAGAGTACTGCTAAAACCCCACGACCCCTTGCCCCCGATCTTCCAGCACTGTTAAATATCAGGTACCTACCTCTAACATGGTGCGCCCTCAGCTTTATTCCTTATCTATTTTAAAGATTAAAAAGTGTATATAATATATATATATCCAAGCTAAAGATGTAGCTGTCACAGAAAAATTGAGCAGTTGCAGAATTCAATCCCCAAAACACTAATATAAATCCCAGAATACCATGTAATGAAATTAAAATTGATTCAGTGACACTAATCATTGGCCCAGATAAATACATGGTTTGCTACATGGCAAAATGTGTCTATTAAAAATAACATGCTCTGACTCACCATGAACAGCACCACAGGAAATCTGTTAACGTTAAAATAATATACCTAGATTACATTTTGAATTCTTCACCTTCAAATCCCTTCTATCTGTGTGATCCCCTCCAGAATTAAAACCCCTCCCCGCATTCTTTGGCCATCAGTCCATGACCTTCTGTACATCCTCCTATCCCTTCATCTCACCACTGATGGAGGAACCTTCAACCACTTTCGAAGTTCCCCCTAATCCCGTCCAGCTCACTAATTCTCTCCATTTTTTGAGAAAACGTAGATTTAAAGAATGCTTTTAATCAAGTTTTAAGTCACCTCCTAAGTCTTGCACCATGGTTTTGGGTTTATTTCTTTTGCGATACCCACCCCCCGCCCACACCATGTGAAGCTCCTGGAGAGATTTTCTACATGCATTATGTAAATGCAGTTATCACATTAAAAAAAAAACTCAAAAGGAAGTTATTTGGCCCTAGAACAAAATGCTTCAGTACCCTTAAAAATAGGTCAGGAAAAGAAAGGCCAGGGGTGCAAAAAAGGAATAAATTAAACACTGACTTCACTAAGTATTAAAGTAGCACAGGATAATTTTGACCTTTGGCCAACCAACCCGCACAGTGTGTTGGCCAGCCCCCTGGCCTTATTTATATTTGGCAGATAAGCTGTGAGATGCCAAACAAGCATTCCAATGCAACACGCCTGATTGAAGCCTCAAATTCAGGCCGGGAGGGCCACCAGAAAGTAACGTTGAAGGGGATTGTGATCCCTGGATGGCAGTGGCCCAAATTTTTTTTGTTGGCAATGCAGGAGCACCTTTGGACAGCGCCTTTTGCGATAATCTCCCTGGAAAGACACAGTGAGAGCGAGAGAGAAAAGAGAGCGAGAGCGAGAAAAGAGAGAGAGAGAACAGAGAGCGAAGAGAGCGAGAGAGAGAACAGAGAGCGAGAGAGCGAGAGAGAGAACAGAGAGCGAGAGAGCGAGAGAGAGAACAGAGAGCGAGAGAGCGAGAGAGAGAACAGAGAGCGAGAGAGAGAGAGAACAGAGAGCGAGAGAGAGAACAGAGAGCGAGAGAGAGAACAGAGAGCGAGAGAGCGAACAGAGAGCGAGAGAGAGAACAGAGAGCGAGAGAGAGAGAGAGAGAACAGAGAGCGAGAGAGAGAGAGAGAGAGAACAGAGAGCGAGAGAGAGAGAGAACAGAGAGCGAGAGAGAGAACAGAGAGCGAGAGAGAGAGAGAACAGAGAGCGAGAGAGAGAGAGAACAGAG